>NC_136264.1:218289272-218331772 GCF_964187855.1 Myxine glutinosa | reverse complement strand
TCCATTGAGCTGCAGATGAAAGTCTTGTATGTGGTGAGAAGCTCAGGTGTGCCAAGGAAGGACTTCGCACGACGGAGAATGCTCCGTCGGCGACTGGCTTTGGAGGCCAGCTTGGAAATGTGTTTTTCCCAGGAAAGATCATGGCAGATTGTGAGACCCAAGAGATTGAGTGACAGAATTTCTTGCAGAGGATTGTTGAGAAAGCAGATGGGAGGGTTGTCCAGATGGCCTTTTCGAAGAGACATAGTGAGAGTGTGGGATTTGTCAGGATTGAAACACATGTTCCACTTGCATGACCAGTCTGTGATTTTGACCAGGTCTGCAGAGAGTGAGGAGGCTGCGGACTGCCGATCTCAGGGATGAGGTATGGAGCGGCAGATAGTGGAGTCATCAGCAAAGAGATAGAGACGATTTTCCAGAGAGTCGGAGAGATCATTGATGAAGACCAGAAAAAGCACAGGATGCAGAACATTGCCTTGGGGAACTCCAGCCTGAACAGGAAGGGGAGATGAGAGAAACCCATTCAGGGCCACACGTTGACTACGACTAGAGAGGTTGACAAAAATATTTGCCAATACCATTGATTTCATACAACCACGTCCTCGCATAGTTCTCAACCAGTCAATTCAAGCTACTAATGGATTGCAGAGACAATTATTTCACACTCACCCTGTAAAGTTTCCAAGGAGGGTGCCACTGTGGTTTGGGTAAGCTGGGAGGCTTTCTGGAAACGAGTAATGAGCCACTGCTATTGGAAAGTCCTTCCACCAAAGCCTGCATAAAATGATAAGTAGAAAAATCTTGAAATGCAGGACAAAATACAGCATTAACCAGCATAGCTTCATACAAGTTAGAAATAAATTGTGCTCGCTACTAAAAGAAACAATCAAAGAGTGTAAAGTGTAAAGCTGCAAAGCAACTAATAAAACAATGTAGAACGGTAAACAGAGACTCACAGATACTGGAGGCAGGACACGTTCACCCCCACCAGCATGCCGATGAATTTCCTGAACACTGGCAGCAGTACGCACAGCATCTTGTCTATGGATATATGACATGTCAATGTGGAGAAAAGAAAAGAAAACAGGTTGAATGAAGTGATGGGTAATTTGGTTACCAAATGTCGCTATACCCTCCCCCCCTTCCAACATTTTACCCCCCAAACAAGAAGCAAATAACGGGGTTCAGCAATTGGTTCATGTCTGTCCGTCCGTCTCTGTCTGGCTGTCTTAGTTTATGTTCGAGGACCAGCTTATTTAAATTGAATGTTATATTTTGAACATGAATCGGAAGACAATTCTGCCATTTTGCACTACTTTGGCTTTGAAAACGTTCCGACTGCAAATGTGCAGAGAGGAGTGAGATAATATTTTTACTCGGTCTGCCTGTCTGGTAATCAAACAACTGAAAATCATTCATTCAGGAAACCTACTGTTTTTAAGGACGTTATGAAGGACACAAACAACAGGCATGAATAACTAATGCAACGGGCCAGATCGGGTGATGTAATAGACACTGCGTAAACGGTGGTAAACCCCAGAATCAAATAATTTATTCACCTACAAACCTCGTTAAACCTTCATTTGCATTGAATTATAGACTCGAACGCTAGAGAAATCAAATAGTCTTCATAATACTTCCAAGAACCATGCTATCTGTATATATATAATCAATATCTAGCACGAGTGGGCACGGCATGTGAGAGGGTAGAGTATCGGGGTGAAAAAGAGGCCACCGATATGGCTATGTACGATGCCGATTAACGCTGCATTCTCTGGTGATCAACAAAGCTTCCATCTCCGAAACTGCGACCCAACGTCATCTTGTTACAATGTATAAGGTTGACGTATTGGACTGCTTCGGTAGGGCTAAACTTCCGCATTTTAAAAACGATCTTATTTGACGTCCCTCACAAAATATCATGCTCATTTATCCCACTTTCAAGGAAGCAGGAAAGATATTACCTACAAACAGACATTCCCACACTACTTGTTTTGGTGTGTAAAAAACGGACCCTCCCCCAAATTCACAATTTCACAAATTACCTCCATTTCATTGTCAACATTCGGCTTGTACGACGTGGACGATGGTTTGTTATTACTGATGTGTTGACAACCATGGTGTTTCACATTATTTAATCTAACCTCTGTATCATACTGTATCTATCATACAATTTTCCCACACATATAATTGCCACTCTCTTTCCGTCAATGCTTCCGGGGCACTCGCTGCCAACCATAGGAGCACCAACGGCCTGAACACGGGAGGGTCTTCCTCCAATGGGGGACAAATCCATGTGAAAAATATATATGTGGAAAATTGCATGTTTGGTCAGGGTCATCGAGATAGCTCAGATGGCAGAGCACAGGTACGGTTTTCCAGAGGACCCGGGTTCGATTCCTGGTCTTGGCCTGTAATTTTCATACATGTCATGAAATAATTTCTTTCCTAAATATATAAACGGAGCCGCCAAGTAAGCTGCTTGCTTAACGGAGCACACCAAGCGAGCTGCTTGCTTCACGGAGCACACCAAGCAAGCTGCTTGCTTCACGGAGCACACCAAGCGAGCTGCATGCTTAACGGAGCACACCAAGCGAGCTGCCTGCTTAACGGAGCACACCAAGCGAGCTGCTTGCTTGACGGAGCACACCAAACGAGCTGCATGCTTAACGGAGCACACCAATCGAGCTGCTTGCTTCACGGAGCACACCAAGCGAGCTGCTTGCTTAACGGAGCACACCAAGCGAGCTGCATGCTTAACGGAGCACACCAAGCGAGCTACTTGCTTCACGGAGCACACCAAGCGAGCTGCTTGCTTGACGGAGCACACCAAGCGAGCTGCATGCTTAACGCAGCACACCAAGCGAGCTACTTGCTTCACGGAGCACACCAAGCGAGCTGCTTGCTTAACGGAGCACACCAAGCAAGCTGCTTGCCAATGGAGCACACCAAGCGAGATGCTTGCCAAAGGAACACACCAAACGAGCTGCATGCTTAACGGAGCACACCAAGCGAGCTGCTTGCTTCACGGAGCACACCAAGCGAGCTGCTTGCTTCACGGAGCACACCAAGCGAGCTGCTTGCTTCACGGAGCACGCCAAGCGAGCTACTTGCTTAACGGAGCACGCCAAGCGAGCTGCTTGCTTAACGGAGCACGCCAAGCGAGCTGCTTGCTTAACGGAGCACGCCAAGCGAGCTGCTTGCTTAACGAAGCACACCAAGCGAGCTACTTGCTTCACGGAGCACACCAAGCGAGCTGCTTGCTTCACGGAGCACACCAAACGAGCTGCATGCTTAACGGAGCACACCAATCGAGCTACTTGCTTCACGGAGCACGCCAAGCGAGCTGCTTGCTTAACGGAGCACACCAAACGAGCTGCATGCTTAACGGAGCACACCAAGCGAGCTGCATGCTTAACGGAGCACACCAAGCGAGCTACTTGCTTCACGGAGCACACCAAGCGAGCTGCTTGCTTGACGGAGCACACCAAGCGAGCTGCATGCTTAACGGAGCACACCAAGCGAGCTACTTGCTTCACGGAGCACACCAAGCGAGCTGCTTGCTTAACGGAGCACACCAAGCGAGTGGCTTGCTTAACGGAGCACACCAAGCGAGCTGCATGCTTAACGGAGCACACCAAGCGAGCTACTTGCTTCACGGAGCACACCAAGCGAGCTGCTTGCTTAACGGAGCACACCAAGTGAGCTGCTAGCTATCAGAGCACACCAAGCTAACGGAGCACACCAAGCAAACTGCTTGCTAATTGGAACCTTTGTGAAGGTCAGACGTGATTATCTTCAGACATTTAAAATAACGCCTTTGATGTGAAACTTCACGAATAATAAATGCCAAGCAATCCCATGACGTGACAAAAATGGGATAAATCAATAAATGAAACACGATACCATCTTGCCCACTCCATTCGATCCAATGAGAATGGTGAGGGGAGAGAAGAAGGGGAGAGAAGAAGAGGAGAGAAGAAGAGGAGAGAAGAAGAGGAGAGAAGAAGAGGAGAGAAGGGGAGGAGAGAAGAAGAGGAGAGAAGAAGGGGAGAGAAGAAGAGGAGAGAAGGGGAGAGAAGGGGAGAGGAGGGGAGAGAGAAGAAGAGAGATGACCTGCTTGACGTTGTCCTCAGTGCCAAAACTCCGAGAATATTATTAGCGTACTCAGTGTGCGATCTTTGATATGACGTTGCCTTGAGTGCTCAACTTTGTGCAAAGACAAAGCGAACTTTCGATGCCGGAATCACTCTTGGCGCCTTGAGTAGTTGGTCGTTTTGAAGTTTATTGCTTCATGATATACCATTTAAATTACATCTTGGAAATATGCATTGCATATTATATCACCTGATATTATATCAAAAGTACATCTTTTGAGAAAAACAACATAACTACATCTACCTACTGTGCATGCGCAGCAGTTTTCACAATAATTAATTTCCATTATTGTTATCACGATAGCAAATCTAAAAGCACAACTGTCATCCCATCGCGATTATCGCCCATTACAATTATGAAGGGTTCTTCTTCTACCTCTCTAATGGCCAGAATTACTCCCACGTTAATGTGGGGTTATCCATGGGAAGCTTGGCACAAGTCTTTCATGAGCCAGCTGATCAGGCCTGACACTCAACTAGGGTTCGGGCAGGAATTTGTAATTTGTTCATGGCACCAGTGATAGCTCACCTACTCTTCACGAAAGACACCATGGGATTTTTAACATCCACCAACCTATGCCAGTAGACGGGATGCCTAGTTTGACGTCCATCTGAGGGACGGTACACACATTGATGAATCACCCTGCCTGTGAAATACTGGGATTACAGTTTATAGCTGGGTCGGGATTCAAATCCAGGCTAGACAGCTTAGAGGCGATGGTGTACACCTCAAGGCTGGGTTGTGATGGGGGTAATGGGGATAATAAATATCATGGGCCAGGATGGAAGATGACATGAGATAGCAATGTAATGCCGGCTTGACGTTCCAGAGAAAGTGGGAAAGAACGGCTCCTGGAAGACACCTCCATGGATGAGAAAAAGCAAGGAAAAAAGGTGCGAGCAGCCTGCATTTTGGAAGTTTAAACAGGAAGGGGGTTCCTGGAACAATTCGCATGTCCTAGAGTGGCTGTTAGAGCGGAGGGCTGGACGACTGAGAAAGAAGAGGGAGCCAAATTGGAGAAGAGACTGTAAAAACAAAAACAAAAACACAAAAAAAACAGAGACTGCCGACTTGTCTTCAATGTGAGTGCAACAGACCTTGTGCTTCAGCCTCATCACAGGCGATTCCAACAATTTTGAGAGCTTTAAATTCCATGGAATCGAGTAGAGACTGATGTGAGGCTCGGGTACCCGATTGGATGGGAGAGCAATACTCCAATGAGCTATAGACAAAGGCCTTGTTGACTGTGAGTAGCTCGGATTTTCGAAAGAAAAACTTAGATCGACGAAGGATGTCCTGCTCTGTAGCTGGCTTTGGAGGCCAGCATTAAATATGTGGTTTGTATAGGAGAGTTCCTGGCTGAAAGTAAGGCTGAGACATTCAAGAGCCTGAACCTCTTCCAATGGTTGACCGTGGGAATATATAGGCGTGCTAGGTTGACTACTCTTCCGGACAGAGCAACAGAATGAGAGTGCGATTTCGTCGGATTTAAGGACATCTTCCATTTATCACACCAGATTCTAATCAATTCCAGATCAGCAGAAAGTGATGCAGCTGCTGTCTGCATCACAGTGGGTTTGGGGATGGGGTGTACTGCAAAAAGGTGATTTATGTCGATGAGAAACAAGACTGGGCCCAAGAAACTGCTTTGGGGAACCCAAGCCTCTACTGGGAGAGGATCCCATTCATAGTAATACATTAACTGAATTGATGGAGGAAGTCAGAAATCTGAGAATGAAAGTTGCATTTAAGCCACAGGCAGAGAACTTAGCAAACAAACCTGGATCCCAGACCGTGTCATATACCCGATACATGTCCAAGGAAACCTAAGTTGTTCGAGGTTGATTGTTGGGATTCCAACCATTGCTGAGAGAGGAGCAGCAGAAGGTCCAGAGCTAAGTGAGCTGGACGGAAACCAAACTGATGGTAAGCGATCAGGCTGTTTAAAAACAGGGCATATTTGACATCAGCAGCAATGATGGATTCCATGACTTTGCTTGTAACTGAAACTAAGCTCACTGATCTGCAGTTTACAGGATCAGTTTTTGCACCCTTCAGGTAGATAGGAGTGATGTTTGCTGACATCCAGGCCGATGGGAGGTGGCCAAACGAGGGCAGATTTAATAGGCCAGACACAGGGGAAAGCAAGACCAGCAGAGCAGAATTTGAGAACATGGGCACTGATACCATCAGGGCCTGACACCAAAGCAGGGTGAAGGCTGAACAGAACTTTCTCCGCCTTCTTGGATGATAAGAATACAAAATCAAGGAGACACTCGGTGTGACAAGGTAAGATGGGCCGACATACTGAGATGGGTTGGGCATACAAGGTTTGAAGGCAAACACAAAGTTTGGACATTCTACTTGATCTCTGGCAGAGTGAGACATAATGCCGCTTTAGGTGAACGATGGGATGCTTGGGATGGGGTGATAATACACCAGAGACGGACTTAACAAGTTGTCTCCATGACTTGGAGGAAGGAGAATTGGTTGGAGCGCTCTGCCTTGAGATTTGCAAGTTGAGACTTAGCTCAGGATGGACACGCACTTGTTGCGAGCCTTACGGAAATAACTAAAATTGCCCACAGTCAGGTTAGCTTTCCATGTGGAGTAAGCACGTTGCTTAACTGAAGCCACCTCTCCACGGGATTCAGCGTACCAGGGCAGATAGGATAGAAGCAGGCAGGTTGGGATAAACTAGTGCATGAGAGAAAGTTGGCATTTGTGAAAGCATTCCCAGTTGGAATCAATATCAGGTGCTGTGGAGAAGGTAACCAATCCTTCAGTGAGGGCAGATTGCAATTCTTGACACTTGGTTGTGTTGTTTCACCCTTCTTGTTGACATATATTCTGCATCATTGAGGTTGCTCCTTCACAATAGCTAGAAAAATACAGGCTTTGACAAGGAAGTGGTCACAACACGTAAGAGAAAGTGCATCAATCTATATAATATATAATAACCACCTTTAGAGGCCATTTTTCCCCGCAAAGCGGGGGTTGGCCTTTTTCGGGAACCGTGGTTGTTGTTGTTTTTCGGTGCCCTTTTTGAAGCAATGTTTTATTGATGTCGCACATGCAGATGTCTCCCCCATTGTGTGTCTCCCCCATTGTGTGTCTCCCCCATTGTGTGTCTCCCCCATTGTGTGTCTCCCCCATTGTGTGTCTACCCCCCCCCCCTCTTCCATATGACTGTGTGTCCCCCCCAGGTATATAGGAGACATCAATCTGCATGTGCGAATCCAGTAAGAACAGAACGAGCTGCAGCAGCTCCAGGACATGAGCCATGTGTCGTGGTCTTCGGGGCTACATTGGTCCCACACTGTGAGATGCCATTATACTGCACCTTAACCTTATTCGGAGTTTATCATTTGCACATTCCTCTGACCTTTGACCTCGGGACCCCAAAATCGAATCAGTTAATCTTTACATCATTATACATATGTGTACCAAGTTTGAATGAGACCACTTCAGCCGTTCTCAAGTTATCGCGGTAACGAAAACCTACCGCGGACGGACGGACGGAAAACCCGAAAACATAATGCCTCCCGTGACTTCGTCAACAGAGGCATGAAAAAGACAAATAAGTGCAGAAGCAACATGGCGCCACATCATCCCCATCACGGGTGGAGGGTGGTTTGTTGGGGAGAGCGTGAAGGAAGACATTGTCGTGCTGAAAAATGTGTACACGCGTACATACACAACATGGAAAGAGAATAAAGATAAAAAGTATTGAATAAAAAAAACAACAACCTTGTGCGTGGCAGAACCATCGCTAAGCTGTGCACAGCAGCCTCACTCGGCGTCTTTTGAATTTGAGTTCCATCCGTGAGTGCAATGCCTGCAGGTAGCATCAGAAAGTCAGCAATAGAAAGATCTTTCACAGATACAATGAAACAAACGAAGCATGCAAATGAGCCTGATAAAAGGACAGGTGACATGTTTCCATAGAACTGCATCCATAATTAACATTCTACGGTGATGAAATGTTGAATTTGAGATCAATTTCTACAAGACTAGAATACAAGGCTCTTCAACAGCTCAGCTGTGGTAAGGTACAGGTGTGAAACTCAGCTGTGGTAAGATACAGGTGTGAAGCTCAGCTGTGGTAAGATACAGGTGTGAAGCTCAGCTATGGCAATATATAGGTGTGGAGCTAAGCTATGGCAATATATAGGTGTGGAGCTAAACTATGGCAATATATAGTTGTGGAGCTAGGCTATGGCAATATATAGGTGTGGAGCTAAGCTATGGCAATATATAGGTGTGGAGCTAAACTATGGCAATATATAGGTGTGGAGCTAAGCTATGGCAATATATAGGTGTGAAGCTAAGCTATGGCAATATATAGGTGTGGAGCTAAGCTATGGCAATATATAGGTGTGCAGCTAAGCTATGGCAATATATAGGTGTGGAGCTAAGCTATGGCAATATATAGGTGTGGAGCTAAGCTATGACAATATATAGGTGTGGAGCTAAGCTATGGCAATATATAGGTGTGAAGCTAAGCTATGACAATATATAGGTGTGGAGCTAAGCTATGGCAATATATAGGTGTGAAGCTAAGCTATGGCAATATATAGGTGTGGAGCTAAGCTATGGCAATATATAGGTGTGGAGCTAAGCTATGGCAATATATAGGTGTGAAGCTAAGCTATGGCAATATATAGGTGTGGAGCTAAGCTATGGCAATATATAGGTGTGAAGCTAAGCTATGGCAATATATAGGTGTGAAGCTAAGCTATGGCAATATATAGGTGTGAAGCTAAGCTATGGCAATATATAGGTGTGGAGCTAAGCTATGGCAATATATAGGTGTGAAGCTAAGCTATGGCAATATATAGGTGTGAAGCTAAGCTATGGCAATATATAGGTGTGAAGCTAAGCTATGGCAATATATAGGTGTGAAGCTAAGCTATGGCAATATATAGGTGTGAAGCTAAGCTATGGCAATATATAGGTGTGAAGCTAAGCTATGGCGACTGTTCAGGGGTGAAAAGTGTTTGTAAAGTATGCAGTTTTTTTCGGGATGGCTTGCATCGATACAAGTTATCCAAAACACCAAGAGACATGCTCTACATGTAGAACAATGCATGCCCACTGTAAAACAATCTACTTTCTGCCGTCATAACATGTATAAATAGCTTGTCATAGCGTTTTTGTGAGAGCAATGGCCGACCAGAAGTAAAAATATTATAAACCACAAACATGTTTGATTATCTTTTTAAATAGTTGATAATGCTGTTGAACACTAAAGTGAAATAAATTTGGAGGAATCCGCACATCAGTCTATGCTAATGACGTCAATGAACACACCTGATCGTAGATCTACTGTAGTCTATAGAAGCTCACAACGGTTAATAACACCACCCTTCCTGCCGCTTCCGTGGAGTTCTTCCAAGGAGTTTTGTAATTTGCAATATTGCCCACCCACTCTCCCCCTGACACCCTCACGGAAGTAAATTTTACTTTCGGGAAATTAGAATGGTGAGGCATGGTCTGATCCTTTCGATGACCTGATCAAAAAATAACATGTTATAAAAAATTTTTATGTTGGAGGCTCCAGGCACGGACTATATAGCCCTCAGAGGCCAGGCCTTAGATAAAAGAGAAGAATCGTGTATGATGAAAAGTGTGTGATGTTTGTGAGAAAGAGAGATTGAAGCTAGGCTGGTAGATATAGTTTGAGAGAGACAGCAACCAAGACCAGCAATTCTGACCCGGAGAGTGCACGATGGTTCCGGGCTCCACTTTAACGCTCCTAAGGCAGAACACGGTGGTACTACCCTGGGCGGTTGCTGTCTACAACCTACAACCTAAAAACAACTGTCCTGCACAGTCTGATCCTTACAATGACATGATATAACATGTTAAATGTCATGCATGGTCTGATCCTTTCATTGACCTGATCTAACATGTTTTAATGTCTGTTATGTTCTGATCTGACATGTTATAATATGTATGATCCAATCCTTTCAATGGCCTGATCTAACATGTTGTAATGCCAGGCACGATGTGATCCTTTCAATGACGTGATCTACCATGTTAAGTCATGCATGTTCTGATCATTTCAATGATATGATCTACCATGTTATAATGGCATGCATGACCTGATCTAACATGTTATAATGTCATGCACGTTCTGATTCTTTTAATGACATGATCTATCATGTTATAATATCAGGCACGATGTGATCCTTTCAATGACGTGATCTACCATGTTAAGTCATGCATGTCCTGATCATTTCAATGATATGATCTACCATGTTATAATGTCATGCATGACCTGATCTAACATGTTATAATGTCATGCACGTTCTGATTCTTTTAATGACCTGATCTAACATGTTATAATGTCATGCACGTTCTGATTCTTTTAATGACATGATCTATCATGTTATAATATCATGCACGGTCTGATCCTTTCAATGACGTGACCTACCATGTTAAGTCATGCATGTCCTGATCATTTCAATGATATGATCTACCATGTTATAATGTCATGCATGACCTGATCTAACATGTTATAATGTCATGCACGTTCTGATTCTTTTAATGACGTGATCTAACATGTTATAATATCATGCACGGTCTGATCCTTTCAATGACCGGATCTAACATGTTATGTCATGCATGTTCTGATCATTTCAATGACATGATCGAACATGTTATATTGTCATGCACGTTCTGATTCTTTTAATGACGTGATCCAACATGTTGCAATGTCATGCATGGTCTGATCGCTTCAATGACCTGATCTAACATGTTATAATGTCATGCACGATCTGATCCTTTCAATAACGTGATCTAACATCTAATAATGTCATGCATGTGTTGATCCTTTCGATGACATGATCGAACATGTTATAATGTCATGCATATTTTGATCGAACATATTATGTCATGCATGGTCTCATCCTTTCAATGAACTGATTTAACATGTTATAATGTCATTCATGGTCTCATCCTTTTAATGACCTGATCTAACATGTTATATAATGCACGTTCTGATCCTTTTAATGACCTGATCTAACATCTAACAATGTCATGCATGTGCTGATCTTTTCAATTACCTGATCTAGCATGTTATAATGTCATGCATGTTCTGATCCTTTCAATTACCTGATCCAACATGTTATAATACCACGCACGTTCTGATCTAACATGTTATAATATCATACACGTTCTTATCCTTTCAATAACCTGATCCAACATGTTATAATATCACACACGTTCTGATCTAACATGTTATAATATCATACACGTTCTTATCCTTTCAATAACCTGATCCAACATGTTATAATATGACGCACGTTTTGATCTAACATGCTATAATAGCATGCATGTTCTGATCCTTTCAATGACCCGATCTAACATATTGGAAAAGTAATAATAATTTTAAAATAATAAAAAGTATAATAACATGACTCCCCCTGCCGCTCCCATAGTGAGCGGGTGTACTAGTCAGCCCAAATTAGGATTGCATCAATAACTGTATGCCTAAGTATAAGCAGGAGAATGCTCATGTATACACAAACCTGGGCCAGAGGGGTATGGATGTGTGCCAGCAATCACGTATTCTGGCTCTTGGTCTGGTTAAGAGCAGAAAACAAAAACAAAAAAACACAAAAGGGTGAAGTCCTACATTCATATGTCCTCCGATGCAGCAAAAGAAAAGAGGAGTTTTTCAAAAAGCCATTTTGTTGTCAAAACGGTCTCCATAACGTCGACGCTCACCAAACTCTGAATGGTATAAACGTGTACACAAATTCTCTGGACAAGTGCATACAAACATCTCTCCCCGCTCCACCCTTCCCCCCCCCCCCCCCTCCCTTCCCCTTTTTTGAAAGCCACCATAAGCTTTCCAGTCAGTCTTGTTTTGTCATTTTAGTGGAGTGATTTATCAGAAATTACAAAACAATCAATAATTTAAACATGCATTTTCAACCAAGCCCATCACCTTCATGGATAGCTCCCCAACACCAAGCAACCTCTGCTGTTTTCCTTCCACAAGCTGCACCGTTGATGTTCCAAATTAAATTATTCACAAATTGACAAATTTTCAAAACATAATTTTTCTAATCAAATGTATTGCCCTCCTCAAGCACTCACAGCACAGGGATCAAGTTTCTCAGTGAATTAAAGTCAAACTTCTGACTGTCATTGCTCCATTTTCTGGCAACTATACTTTTCAAGACAGGTGTGTGTGTGTGTGTGTGTGTGTGTGTGTGTGTGTGTGTGTGTGTGTGTGTGTGTGTGTGTGTGTGTGTGTGTGTGTGCGTGCGTGCGTGCGTGCGTGCGTGCGTGCGTGCAGCGGTAGATACAGAAAAAATTTAGGGGGGTTCACTTCACTTGAGGTTAAGATGTTCACAGATCACAAAATCTACCACCAAGCCTTATTCAACTTAATGTATTTGTCTTTTATTTTTCAATTGACAATATTTAGCTAAAAGAGAGATATTGTCCACAATAGTGATGTATGTTAGCTTGTACCAGCCGGCCTATTGAGTGAGGTGGCGGTTTCCTATTTGTACATCGTTAGCTCTTGTACGCAGTCAGTCCACTAGCTCTACTAAAGAATGCCCAGAAGCCCCATTCTCCATGGATTTCACCATGTAAAGTCATCAATGATGACATTCATATCTAAGTCTACACAATCATGAACAAGTGAGTAAAAAAATTACACTACATTAAAAAGGCAATGTAGGGATGACAAACTACAGTCTAAAAAAGGTCCTAAACAAGATAGGGATGATGTTGGTTTAGAGAGTAGCTAACAGTATTGCCTTCATATAACAATCCCTACATCACTGCCTCATTTACATTTCATTATTGCTTCAAGCTTCCACAAACATTTCACTGGTTACCACAGCACTTGATTACTCTTGTTGTGTAGCCACATAATGAGACTGTACAAATTAGCAGCCCAAGTACAATGTTTTATATCAGTACATGATCATCAACTTCTTCCAAACTGCATGGACATCTCCAAAAACAGCATTCTATAATTATCTCCATTTGTGATTGGTTACTCCAAGTTGATAAAAAAACAAAAGTCGGAAAGACAACTGAAGCTGCAAGAAGTCCCTGAAATGATCAAAGGGAGGCGCAAAGCTCCCCTCCCATTATATAAAGGATCGTTTCACTGTATGCAGCTTTATCATGGGGACTGAAAATACGTTTCTCGGTTTCTACTGGATGAAATCGCCTGAAGACTTCAGAAGAAAATGCTTTGTACGTTAAGTTAATACGTTCCAAATTTCAGCAATGTCCGTTTAAGCATTCTTGAGTTATATTTAGAAAACCCTCGAAATCACGTTGGTGTCTGTCCGTCCGTCTGCTCAAAATGTGATGGTGCTCATAATCTCAAGGACTATACATTGAAACTAGCTGAAACTTGGAATATACATCGGCCAATATGTCCAGTAATGGCTTTCAAAACAAGTTACACTTAAGTGCTATAATTTTTGCTTTAAAATTAAATATATATATATATAACGAGATATACATAAATAAATATATTAAAATATTGTTACGTTTGTAGGGGGCATACATACATACCTACATACATACATACAACATACATACATACGGACAGACAAACACTGTTCTAGACGGCTTTGCCCTATGGGCTGTGCCGTAAAAAGAGTTGGACAGATTGGGGATAGACAAAGAAGGCTCATTGGAATGGCTAAAGAGAGGTCAGCTCAACTAGGATGGAGGACAAATCATTACTAATGCCCAAAACCAAGGACACTACACAAATGGATTTTAAAAGAAGGCAGGACTGAGCCAGACAGACAAGTGTAGGTTCTGCAAGATAGAAACAGAAAGCACAAGTCACCTCCTATCAGGATGTAAAAAAAAAACTCATGTCAGAGTAGCTGTACATCAAAGGCACAACAAGGTATGTAGAGCAATCCACTGGCACATCTGCAGAAATTTCAATACCCCAGTTATACAAAACTCGTGGAAACATGAACCAAAAGCAATCATTGAAAACAAGGACACATATGACTCCAGCATGATCATAGAACACAAAGCATTGCGACCGGACATAGTACTAAGGAACAAAAAGGAAAATAAGGCATTGCTAAATGAGGTTTCAGTATCCAGTGATTTTAGTCTAAATAACAGAAAATCAAGAAAATGACCAAACACCAAGACCTCAAGAATGAAGTGAAAAAATCCTTTTAAGCTGAATAGCACTGAAATTGTACCAGTGATAATTAATTGGAGCAACTGGAATGATAAAGAAGAGCCACACAAGGATCCGACAAACCATCCTGAAGAACATTACCACATATAAACTATACTTGGAGGCTGTACAGGATCAGTGACGACTGACGATCCTGAAAAGAGACCCTGGAACAAAACTCTGAGAACAACAACTTCACAAGTTAGACCATGAATCACAATCCTTCACCGTAGCGGGGGTGTCTACGTCGAGACCTGGGAGGACTCCATTCCACCTTCTAAAATCAAAATTATGGAGGTAACATTGAAAGAAAAAAAAACACACACACACACACACACACACACACACACACACACACACACACACACACACACACACACACACACACACACACACACACACACACACACACACACACACGTTGTGGAATCGCCGTTACTCCAGGATAAGCCAGAGCCATTCACTGCCCGATGATGTTTTCTGCTCATTTATGGCGATGACAAAAACACGGATTTCCATGCTACAAGGAAGAAGTTTCACCAATGGGTAACCCAAAAATGACAATGACACATTTCCCAAATGCCCCTCCCACCCCCGCCGCCCCGCCCTCCCCCCTCCCCCCCCCCCCCCCCCCCGTGACTCAATCTGGAACATTTTGACCCCACTTGACCAAGGACTATGGCTCCTTACACAATGCAAACACACAAAAAAAGGAAACACCATTAGGTACAGAGAAAAGCGTGTACACAAATGCTTACGTTGCTCTTGGACATAACTTTGCTGGCTATATGAGAATGGATCCACCTGGAGGGTCCGCTCATGGTGCTCTCTCTCAGCTGGCAAGTGTTGCACCGTACCATACTCAAATTGCATTTTCAAAGCCATCTTGAGATTGTGGCTTTTCCATGCAGGTGACAAAACAGTAACGGGAATGATTAATTAATTATTGATGTACACAAAAAAGTACAATGCTGTGCACTAAAAATTAGTGAGGTTCGTATTCAAGATGCAGAATCAAAACGTTACAAAATGCAAACAGTGCCAAACTACTTTTGATAATAATGAAACAGCGTGGATATTTTTGTGTGTGTTTGTGTATGTGCATGTGTTTGTGTTCGTTTGTGTGTGTGCGTTTGTGTGTGCATTTCGGTGTGCATTTGTGTGCGCTCCTGCGAGTGTTTTGTGCGTGGCTGGGTGCGTTTGTGACCACGTGTCTGTCTGTGCGTCTCTATTTATGTGTGTGTGTGTGTGTGTGTTATAAAGTAGCCATTGAGTTTAGATGTTTATATGTCTGTGGTTTCATGACAAGGTGACAGTCTAAGCGGCTTATGTGTAAAAGGGTAAGACTTTCTTTTGTGACACTACATTGCTTGGCCACTACATGGCCAAAAGTATGTGGACACCTGAACATCACACCCGTATGTGCTCGTCGAACATCTCATTCCACAATCATGGGCATTAATATTGAGTTGGTCCCCCCCCTTTGCTGCTTTAACAGCCTCCACTCTTCTGGGAAGGCTTTCCACTAGATGTTGAAACATTGCTGCGGGGAATTGCTTCCATTCAGCCACAAGAGCATTAGTGAGGTCGGGCACTGATGTTGGGCGATTAGGCCTGGCTCGCAGTCGGCATTTCAAATCATCTCAAAGGTGTTCGATGGGGTTGAGGTCAGGGCTCTGTGCAGGCCAGTTAAGTTCTTCCACACCAATCTCAACAAAACCATTTCTGTATGGATTTCGCTTTGTGCACGGGGGCATTGTCATGCTGAAACAGGAAAGGGCCTTGCCCCAAACTGTTACCACAAAGTTAGAAGCACACAATCGTCCAGGATGTCATTGTATGCTGTAGCGTTAAGATTTCCCTTCACTGGAACTAAGGGGCCGAGGCCGAACCATGAAAAACAGCCCTAGACCATTATTCCTCCTCCACCAAACTTTACAGTTGGCACTTGGCATTCGGGCAGGTAGCGTTCTCCTTGCATCAGTCAAACCAAGATAAGTCCGTCAGACTGCCAGATGGTGAAGCGTGATTCATCACTCCAGAGAACATGTTTTCCCTGCTCCAGAGTCCAATGGCGGCGAGCTTTACACCACTCCAGCCGACGCTTGGCATTGTGCATGGTGATCTTAGGCTTGTGTGCAGCTGCTCGGCCATGAAAACCCATTTCATGAAGCGCCCGACAAACAGTTGTTGTGCTGACGTTGCTTCCAGAGGCAGTATGGAACTCGGTAGTGAGTGTTGCAACCGAGGACAGACGATTTTTACACGCTACGCGCTTCAGCACTCGGCGGTCCCGTTCTGTGAGCTTGTGTGGCCTACCACTTCACGGCTGAGCTGTTGCTCCTATAAGTTTCATAACAGCACTCACAGTTGACCGGGGCAGCTCCAGCAGGGCAGAAATTTGACTTATGGACTTGTTGGAAAGGTGGCATCCTACGACGTTGCCACATTGAAAGTCACTGAGCTCTTCAGTACGGCCCATTCTACTGCCAATGTTTGTCTATGGAGATTGTATGGCTGTGTGCTTGATTATATATACCTGTCAGCAATAGGTGTGGCTGAAACAGCCAAATCCACTAATTAGAAGGGTGTCTGTATACTTTTTGCCAGTTCGTGTATGTGTGTTTTTTGTTAACATGGCTATTCATTTCCAACCTGCACAATTGTCTCTTTCTCCATCGAGTAGGCACTCTAGTGTAAATAGTAGATGGGAGTTTTCTTTTGTGTAAATAGTAGATGTGTAAATAGTAGATGGGACCAGGAAAAAAAACAACTAATTTGCCCAATATCAAATTGAGCCGTTTCCATGGCAATCAATAGAAAATTGAACCATTGCACATAGATCAGTAAATCGAGCATATCTCATCAAATTTTTCAGATAGAATAACAAAACTGTTGCCAAAACATAGGTTGTGCACTTTCCCTTTAATACCTAATGCTATGTTAATTAGATAGTTTGCATAATCATGAAAATTCATTAAAATTAGAAATGTTGCTTAAAATTTAAAAACTATCAACTTTAACACTTCTCAGAAATTACAGGAAAGGTTTATTCAAATCAAAATCTGCACGAATGCATTTCTCAATTTAATTACAATAATCCCCAATTTGTTACTCAGGCGATGCCACCGTGCAGCACATAGAGACGGTATTGGGAGGGAGAGATGTACAATAATTGATCGATTAATTACATAATTAAAATAAATAAATAATAACCGTTAAATAATTAATTTCTTATTCAATTGCCCAATGGCATACCAAAACCACCAGTGTTTCATCCGATGATGTAAATGTTTGAAAAATTAAATAATTAATTGATTAATCAATAAATCATCGATTAATTGATCAATTAATAAATCAAAAATAACATTTATAGACACATCACTTGGTCATTGTCGTGTCCAAATATTAGCTTCCTAGCTCAAAAGGTGCCCAAGATATTGCCCAGATGAGAAATAAAATAAATAAATAATTAATGAATGAATAAATATGAATGATCGTTTTAAGGCCATTTTCCCCGCTAGAGCGGGGGTTAGCCTTGCGGGCCCCATGACAATCATGGTTCCCTGTTTGAGGGAATGTTTTTATGGCCGGATGCCCTTCCTGAAGCCAACCCTTGGTCGCCTCTTACGATGCGCAGGGATACCGTGTACTTATTCTAAATCGGGGTACTCACCATGATCATTCATCCCAGCAAGCTGGTACTCAATTTGCTGACCTCGGAGGGATGACAGGCTGAGTCAACCCCCCTGGCGTTAATTCAGCGATCGACTGGGATTCGAACCCAGGATCCTAGGATCCCAAGCCGGAACCCTAACCGCTAAGCCAACATCAGGCTAAAAAAATTAATAATTAATAATGAAAATAAATAAATAATAATCGTAAAATAATTAAATTATTAATCAATTGGCTAATAGAATACCTAAACCACCACCATTTCATTTGAATATGTAACCTTTCAAAAAATAATTAAGTAATTCATCGAATAATTGAATAATTAATCGATTAATCAATAAATCAAAAATACCCTTTACAACTAAAATCACTTGGTCACTGTCATGTCCAAATTTCCGCTTCCTAGCTCAAAGGATGGCTGATATATCGCCAAGACAAACAAACAAGAAAGAAAACAAACAAGAAACCGGAGTGAAAACCGAGTACTCCCTTTCAGCGCGCATCATCACCAGGCCCCCTTTAGTGCCCGGCGATGAGGTCATGCAGCGCCTGGAGATGGAATTGGAAAGGAGTGGTGTACATTTAACTTAAAACATAATGCTTGCCCTGGCCACATTAAAAAACTGTCATTTGTTTCTTCATGTTCGGACTGGCATATTGTGTCCTATCAGTCATAGTCCCAATGAAAAATCATCATTTGCCCAAAATATCCTCGCCATTTTCACTGTCAGCTTCTATCACCTCCTGAAAGACACCAATGACCTGCTGTGGAAGAATATCTCCTTGTATAAATAAGGGTTCCAGTGTTCCATCTGTGTGTGCCCATCCATGTTCTTGTAATTCTGCAGTCGTGTCTGGTGTTGTGGGAGTTGTGGGAGTTCTTCCATACTGAAACTTGATAATTTACCCTTCTGAGGTGTTGTTCCAAGCATTTGCTGCAAGGTGGCAAGGTTCCCATGTCCCCATTGTGCATCACTTTCAAGGGCTGGTCTTGACACTTCACCCTGATCATAAACAGGCTCAAATTGTCCACTTGTCCAAATCTCATTATCCCATACACTGCACACGTGACCTCCAAGCTCAGTTATCAGGTCCTGTTGCATGTTCCAATAATTCCTCAGTCTTGCAAGAGCTGGTCCAAACCTTGGCATGTTGAGGTTTAATGGGCTTGACGACTTTCCCTTTCCCCTTAAATGCACATGTGTTTGCATGGAGAGCTTGAAGCGCTGCACGGTTTTCCTGTGTGTGTACTCGTGCAAATTCCGTCATGTTGATTAGCTTCTTAATGTTTCCTGTACCAGTACAAACAAAATTGTAACACCTTTTAGTCTTTTGATGTCGTAGAGGAATACAGGATTATGAAGAAGAGATCACTGTCTGGACTTCTCACTTGTTACCCTCACCAGAGGAGAGGGTATTACATTTGGGTCTGTTTGTTTGTTTGTTTGTCTGCACAGAACGCGGTATGCTTTTCTCTGCAACTGCTGGTCCAATCACCAATCAATTTTCACCATAGGAGCACCTCCTCCAGTAGAATTTTTAAATGATAATTATTACATCACAGGTCAGGTTGTACGGGCACCATCTTGGAAAAACCGAAAACTTTGCACCTATATATCTCTGAAACCGCTCCATGGGAAACATTGAACCATGGACATTGTCAAGAAGAAGGGAGTGTGGAGAGGGGAAGGGGGAGAGAGGAGGGAGGGGGGAAAGGAGGCGTGGGGGAGCGAGGAGGGGGAGGAGAGAGAGAGCAGGGAATGCCTCACCACACGTCGCTGCGCTATAAACTCTGGAAGGGAGGGGGAGCGGGGAGAAGGGTGGGAGCAAGAGGTGTGTGGAAGGAGTGTGCAGCACTTTATTAGGAGGGAAGAGCGAAGAGGGGACAGAGAGGTGCGGGGCAGGGGTGTAGAAAAGGTGAGGCACTCCAGCAATCACACAGCTTAAGCACTCCAGCAAGCACTCCCACGAAATGGGTGATAAGGAATGGCTAGCTTGACAAGCGATAGCAAGCTGATTGCTTCTAGTTGAAATGGCCGATAAGTTTTAAAAACAGATCGCAGGTCCAGTGGAGTGACACCCTATCCCATGGAAGTATGAATTAAGTAAAAAATTATCAAGTTAAATTTAAAAAATAACCCCAGGAGAATGACAGCCTTACTTAAATAAATGAATATATCCACTTAGTTAAAAGAATCGCTAAATATGGTATATTTTGTCAGATTTCACTCCAGATTTGGACATTTATTTCGTCTACAGGATCCAATCCTCAAATCCAAATCCAGATTTTTATGACATGCTTCACTTATGTAATGATATATAATTAATCGCTCGTGTTTCCAAGACAAGGCAAGGCACATTTGAAGACTCCGAAACAAAATGGCGGCTGAAGAACCCAGCGAGTTGCAGTGAGGTGACCAGGATGGTGGACCGCCATATTGGTAAGGCTTTTTCAGGTTTCTTTCTTATAAGCACCTTGTTAATTCTCTTCAAAAAGGGTGTTATAACACACCCAAACACCCACTTTTCATCATTGCAATCTGTTGGCGTTCCAGGTGTAGACATGCAAAGTTTGGGGCAGCTAGCTATCATGGTTTTGGAGTTATGGAGGAGACGGACGGATGGACACTGCCTTTTATTATTATGGATGATGTCATCGGTGCTTTCATTATGACATCATAATGAGAAAGGTACAATGCTTGATGTGATCAATTTAAAATTTCATGAACATGATCTACACAAAAATTGTATGGGAGAATTAAATTGATGACGTCAGTCACGTGATTCGGCAGCCATATTGGATTGAACATAAATCTACGTCGTCAATAAACCACACAAACACAGCAGCTAATAAATACCACACACAATACACAACACCAACACGTCCTGGCGAGGGTCTGCAATCTCCGATTGCTCTTTCTTGTATGTTCTTGCATTGAGACACTGGTTTAATCTGTATGTTTCGAGTCAACAATGAATGAACCATACACCGCTTCAATCCAGTAACTTTGCAGTCAAGATAAAGGGATTGCAGTGTTATGATTATATTTACTACATTATTAATATTATTAACTTTATTATTATTACGAAGACAATGTTACTGTATTAATAAACCGAGGATAATTCCTTACTCCCACGATAAGTACTGCACACCGCTTCTCATTGAGTCAACAATGAACCAACCATACACCGCTTCAATCCAGTAACTTTGCAGTCATGACAAAGGGATTGCAGTGTTACGATTATATTTACTATATTATTATTATTAGCATTATTATTATTATTATTACAAAAACGATAATACTGTGTTAAACCTGGGCTAATTTGTCCGAAGCGGCCTGAAGGTGAGGCATGAAGGCATGAAGCCGAAGGCCTATACATACTGTGTCGTTGGAAGACCCGTAATGCCTGTGCTTTCGATATTTGATGGTCATTTTAACAATCGGTTTGTTTGCGTTTCACACTGAATGAAAAACGCATGCAATGTATAAGCACAAGACCCAATCAAAGCCAATTTTCTGGTTTATCTGGGGTCAATTTTTTATCCAAACACAGCACTCGACCTTCCTCTGGATAAAAGCAGTTTGGTTGCACTGGTTCCTGCAGGGTTGTGAATGCATAAATGAACAAACAAACAAACTTTCTTCTTTATACATTAGATCTTGCTTTTCTGGACCCACAGTGAACAACCTGAAGAAAAATCAGAAAATCCGAAAAGACATTTCATCTAGAAGTGATGTAAGGGTCTAAACAAGAGAACGGCTTTTTGAGGGTTGCCATGGTGGCCTTAGGATTCGTTTTTGCTAATTCATCTACTTATTCACATTTGAGTGTAAAATGTTGGGCGTCATTGTAATGGTCTTTAATTTGGAAATGCATTGATTCAGACTTTGCTTTGAATAAACGTCTCCTATTATTTCTGAGAAATGTTGAAGTTGACAATTATCAAATTTTAAGCAACATTTCTTATTTAGTTATTGTGCATGATTATGCAAATGAGCTTCATTGGCTCCCAGCCAAATGTATTTGGCCTGGTAAAACGACTTTTGAGGCAAATGCAATATCCCATTTGAGATACAGTAACATAATGGATTGCACAGCTGTTATGCACACACAGACGGCTTACAGGTGTGTCACTAATGGTGCAACATCTGGATATTTATGCAGACAAAGACGGCTTACAGGTGTCACTGATGGCATAACATCTGGATATTTATGCAGATAAAGACGGTTTACAGGTGTCACTGATGGCATAACATCTGGATATTTATGCAGACAAAGATGGCTTACAGGTGTGTCACTGATGGCATAACATCTGGATATTTATGCAGACAAAGACGGCTTACAGGTGTCACTGATGGCATACCATCTGGATATTTATGCAGCCAAAGACGGTTTACAGGTGTGTCACTGATTGCATCACATCTGGATATTTATGTAGACAAAGACGGTTTCTTTTAAATTTTGAAAAATAACATTGCACGGCTTTTTGCAGTGTACGATGCCAAGTCAAAGCGAGCATAGCACATTGTGTATCTTTAAAATTTGATTTAGCTTGCACCTGGCTTCATCCAGAGGGATAGGCTTCGCTTGGTCACCCACAAACATGTCATGAGTGCGCTTCAGCGATCGGAACACCAATGTGTGTACAGAGTGTTTCTGGACCTCCTGCAAAAAAAATTAATAATAATGAAAGAACTTCAGGTTCAAATATACAGCAGCACAAGCAAAAACAAACCACCTAATTAAAAGGGCAGCCAATGCAATGATAGTCGAAACAACAAAATAAAATAAATAATGATTCACCAAGAAAAGGAACATCTCACAGCTAAACACCACTGAATCTAGAGCAGTCATAGTATAATGGCAGCAACACAAGTCGTTGTGCATGAACTCATCATCTTGGAAGAGCGAGAAATCAGAGTGAAAGGAAAATGCACGTCAACATAGGTGCAGAGAGGAGAAGACATGGGTCAGAAACAGGCAAAGGGCAGACAGCCAGACAGGTAGGATAACAGACAGACATATCGAGCCAAATTTACTAAAAGCATTCAAGAGTTAGAAACGTGTAAAACTGCGAATCATGCGATGATCACCCATTCAAAGTTAATCAATTGCCAATCGCCTTAGAGTGTTTATCTAAGGCACGATCACTAAACTTAGGCACAAGCGTTAAAATAACAAAAACTTTTACACCTCGGCGACGGATTGTTTAAGAGTGCGTTTAAGGCCTTGAAGCAAGAATTAGGCAAAAATGGTAAAAGTCATAACTCTCACAGTTGTACTCTCATACTTCCTGGCAGTTTAGGTTAACTTCAGAATCACTATAAGGGTTAGGAAGCAGCAGCAAAACGCCACCACATCTGCGTACATAATAAATAGAAAGCCAATTATTAATTTTATCCCGTAGTATACAGTTCAAACATATACCATGATGGATGCTACATGTTACAATAAACATCATCGATCACTTCAATCCAGATTACCCAGAGTGGACACGGACACGGACACACACACACACGGACACGGACACGGACACACACATACTTAATTGTACAGTATCGGTTGTTCCTAAACTTAAATGTAAATAATTTAAAGGATTGTTGAAAATGATGTTAATTTTACAACATCCCATATTCAATTTTATTTAAATTGTAAACCTCAAACAGTTTCTCCACCTAAAGTCAACCCTCGACTGATTCTGCAACTGGTCCTGACGGCATCAGCCCACGGGTCCTAAAATCATGTTCTTCCGCTCTTTCACTCCCACTCTCTGTTCTCTTCACCCTCTCTTTTGCTCAAGGTCATCTGCCATCTGCTTGGAAATCAGCCAACATCACCGCTTTGCACAAAAAAGGTGCAAAAACAGATCCTAGCAACTACAGACCAATCAGCCTTCTCCCAATTATCAGCAAAGTCATGGAATCCATCATTGCTTCAGATATGAAATCTTTCCTCTTCTCCGATGGCTTGATCTCTGATCATCAATTTGGTTTCAGACCTGGTCACTCTACTCTGGACATGCTGCTTCTGCTTTCTCAACAAATGGATGGAGGTCCTCAATGCCAAACAGGAAATTAGAGCCGTCTCCCTTGACATATCACGTGCCTTCGATACGGTCTGGCACCCCGCTCTGCTCACCAAACTCTCCTCCTTTGGTATCCATGGAAATCTCCACGCATGGCTGGCGGACCTCCTCTCTAGTCGTAGTCAACGTGTGGCCCTGAATGGGTTTCTCTCATCTCCTCTTCCTGTTCAGGCTGGAGTTCCCCAAGGCAGTGTCCTGGACCCTGTGCTTTTTCTGGTCTTCATCAATGATCTCTCCGACTCTCTTGAAAATCCTCTCTATCTCTTTGCTGATGACTCTACTCTCTGTCGCTCCATTCCTCATCCCTCAGATCGGCAGTCTGCAGCCTCCTCACTCTCTGCAGACCTGGACAAAATCACAGACTGGGCAAACAAGTGGAACATGTCTTTCAATCCTGACACATTTCACACTCTTACGATGTCTCTCCGAAAAGACCGACTGGACAACCCTCCCATCCACTTTCTGAATAATCCTCTCCAAGAAGTTGTCACTCAAGCTTTTGGGTCTCACTATCTGCCATGACCTTTCCTGGGAAAACCACATTTCAAATCTGGCCTCCAAAGCCAGTCGCCGACTGGGCATCCTCCGTCGTGCGAAGTCCTTCCTTGGCACACCTGAGCTCCTCACCACATACAAGGCTTTCATCCGCAGCTCAATGGAATACTGCTTTCCCCTCTGGGCTGGTGCTCCTGCCTCACACCTAGCTCGTCTTCACGCTGTTGAAACCAAAGCGTTCAGAATCATTGGAATCTCCCGCGATGAAGCTAACTCCAAGGGCCTTTCACTCACTCACCGCAGGCAGGTTGGTGGTCTTTCCGTCTTCTACAGACTCCTCTCTGGCCTTGCCCCCCCAGCTCTCTCTGGGCTCTGTCCCCCAAATATTCCTACAGGTCGCACAAGATCTGCCTGCAACCCTCTTATGGTTAAACTGCCAAAATCAAGACTGCTCACCTTCACTCCTTCATTCCTCTTTTCTCCCGCCTCTGGAACAAACTCCCTCACTCTCTTCAATCCCACTCCACCATCCAGGTCTTTAAAACAGCTGTTCACCACCATCTCTTATCTTCCCCCATCCAAAACCTTGATCTTTTCTACCCCCACTAATTTCACCCCAAATCCTACACTTTTTTGAAATACCAACTTCTGTCCTGGAAGTCCTTGGTCTCCTTGTGTTTTATACCTCTCCCCCCCCCCCCCCCCTTCCCACGCCTCCTCCCCCCAGGCCCTCTCCCTCCCGCGCTTCTCCCTGCTCTCAGGTGTTGTGTTTGTGTGCTTCCCCTCCTTCCCCATCTTGTCTTCCGCTCCCTCTTTTTGTATGTTTTGTTTGTTTGTCTGGTTGATTTGTTTATGGAATAAATGTTACCTCTTTCACGAGCCTCGATTCAGTATACAAAAAAAAAACAAAAAAAAAAACAGCAAAAACCTTAACCCGGAAGCAATTGACTCGTTTCCCGAGTGCATGGATCATCATCTGGGTACCGTTCTTCCTCGAGGTTTCGATCCTTTCAGCCCAGGACCTCTCCAAACCGCGGATCCACAACCTCGATCATGGATCCACATCAATAGATGGTACATCAGTAGATCCACAACCTCAGTTGCGTCCAGGCAGTCAGTCAACCCATCAATGCAACATCACTTATTCCAACTTTACTCGCAATAGGATTTAATGTGTTATCATATATTTATAATCCCTGGTGTTGGGCTAGTGGCTAGGGTGCCGGCTTAGGATCCTAGGATCCTGGGTTCGAATCTCGGTCGATCGCCAAATTAATGCCAGGGGGGTTGACTCAGCCTGTCATCCTTCCGAGGTCGGCTAATTGAGTACCAGTTCACTGGTAAATCCCTGTTTGTCGTTGAAGGCGGCAAAAAGGGTTGGCGTCAGGAAGGGCATCCGGCCGTAAAACATTGCTTCAAAAAGGGGACCAAAAAACAACAACTACCACGGTCCCCGAAAAGGCCAACCCCCGCCTTGCGGGGAAAAATGGCCTCTAAACGGTGGTATATTTATAACTTTCCTTACACACTCGATAATATGATAATGATTATTTTAAATGAATAATGAATTATTGAATAATGAATTATTGAATAATGAACTTTAAATAAAAATGAATTAAATCATTCACATCTTACCCTTAAATACATCAATCTACCAACCAGCATGACCACACCACCTACATTTCTATCAAACTGCACTTCGAATGCTCAAACTGTCATTTATAACAGTTTTTTGCATGCTGCCGTATCCTAGCAACCACTGATTCCTAGCAACATTGATTTGTAGTATATTTAATTATTATATTGTGCTGTATTTACATAAAGATCTCATGAATAATATTTTTAGCCGCGCCGCAGACGCTGCTAATAGAGTGCCCTCTGCTGTTGTTGTTGTTGTTCTTCTTGTTCTTGTTCTTGTTCTTGCAGAGAAGACAAAACCTCAAAGCTCCACCCATTCTGGGAACATTGTGGGAGAACATTGTCCACCCATTGTGGGAGAGGCTTCATATAAACAAATATCCACCATTTTATTAACTCGCATAGCTTTGAGGCCTGTTTTGTAGGCCCGTGGTGTCTTCCTCTCTCACACAGTTTTATTTCAAATCAAATTCGATATATCATTTCATTTTTCACAGTCGCTAACATAGTTTTAGACTCGGTTGAAAAAAAATGGGAAGAAAATCCGATGAAAGTTGCCCTTTATAGAACGAAATGAATTCTCAAAGGCCTGTAACTTCAAGTCCATTGAGATTTTTTTTTTTTTTTTAATCGCGGCATGGTCAGTCATACACCGCCCGAAATAAGAGACGGGAAAATGCCGAGATATATATATTTTGTTTAAATCGCGGCATGGTCAGTCATACACCGCCCGAAATAACAGACGGGAAAATGCCGAGATATATTAAAAATTCGTCCATTTGATGACAATCGTCACGATGAAATATTTAATTTATACGTCGTCACAATAATGTGGAGAGAGGAGCATAGCTTCGTTCACGTGTCGCCACACACGGGAAATTGCCGAGATATATTATTTTTAAATCGCGGCATGGTCAGTCATACACCGCCTGAAATAACAGACGGGAAAATGCCGAGATATATTAAAAATTCGTTGCCACACACGGGAAATTGCGGAGATATATTTTCACTTTGCACAAAAATAACATCAAGTAATCGAATCAATAGGAATGTCCTGTGCCTATAACATCGACGTTATAGGCACAGCTGCATCTAGGCATTGTGTAACATCGACGCGGCTTTTGTTTTAATTAAAACTTTTTGTACTTGTTAATATTCGTATTGTATTTTACTAATTCGATTTGGTGCCTTTTAGTGGTATTAAAGAAAACTTGTTTTAATCTACCAACTGCAGCCCCATGTGCTAACATACGTCTGACTAGTTGTTGTAATTTATTGACCAGTTCAGAGCTGTGTGTGGTTGCTCTTACAGTCCTAATTATTTCACCTGCAACCATACCATGATATAGCTTTTTGGGAATGTTGCTGTCTAAGAAAGGCATTCAGACAATGTGGAATGGAAATGCATCTCATTTATCAAATAATTTGGTGTGAAATTTATTATTATGGATGTCAATTTGTAATTCTGAAAAGGAAACTGAAGTGGAAGATTGGTTTTCCTTTTTTAATTCAAGTTCTTTTGGATATATATCATCAATTAGACTACGGATTTTTATGTTAAGAAAATAGGCCTTTTATGTTTTGAAAAGCGGGAATTTTTTTTTTATGTGAAAAAATCCCGAAATAATTTTTTCCCCCGTTTTATTCATTTTTTATTATTACCAAGTTTTTCAGAAATCAGTCAAAAAAAGAACAAAAAATGGTAAGCTTTTTCCTGCACAACATTAAGCACTCTGGGCTAGTAAACAGGTAAAAAATGACGTTCAGGTGCCTTTATTGCAACCGCATTGTTTGATAAGTAGAGGACTAGAAGAAATTGACAAGACCCTTTTAGGAACGGTTAAAGTAGGTGTTTGAAATCATTATCTTGGTAATGTTCTCCTTGGTGAGGCGGTGTCGGCAGTCGGTGAGGACGTTTCTGTAGACGGAGAAGGACCTTTCCACGTCGACGCTGACGATGGGGCAGTACCTCAAGAGGGGGATGTCAGCAAGCTTGACTCCAGCCGGCACACCAACCTCAGATCCGTGCTGATCTCCATCCAGGATCAAAGCCACTGTCCTCAGCACACCAATGTCGGGATTGCGCTGCAGCACCGCCTTGAACTTGGTGAGCAGGATCTCCTTACGGCAGCCTCGGATCTTTTCGAGCTCCTCCTTGGCCTGATCAAGGAGCTGGAAGGCCTTGGCCAGCTCCATGCCGGCCTCCTCCAGCTGCTTAAGGATCTTCGGGATGAACGACACGTGGGCATTTAAGAAGACCAAACTGAGCTTGATGTCCGCCTTTCCGAACAGGTCCTTGGCACTCCGGATTGCCATCGCGTCGTCATCGTTCAGCTGGTCCACAATGTCCTTGACGGCCTCGAAGTGCTCGGCGTAAAACACCGCGGCGTCGATCCACGTCCCCCACCGAGTCAGAATGGGCTCCGGGGGGAGAGAAAGATTGGGCTGCTGCTCCTTCCAAAAGACAACACGCAACGGGGCTTTGACAAACACCTTCTTCGTCGTGGCAATCAGGTCGTTGACGTCCTTGAACATTTCTCGGACTGTCTCGCAGACACGGTGGAGCGCGTGGGCAACGCAAGTCACATGCAGCAAGTCCGGGAAGAGTTCCTTCAGGGCATGGCCGGCCTTGATCATATAGGCCGCGGCGTCGCTGACGAGGACCTTGAGGCACTCCGGCTTGAAATCAGGCCAAAGATAGCGCAGCGTGTCATTGATTGCACGCACGATCTCCCCGGAGTTGGTCTTCTCCAGAAACATGCACTGGACGAGGTGGGGACGAAAGTACCCCTCCTTGGACAAGCGTCCCGCGATGATGTTGGCCACATATCGACCTGCCGAATCGGTCGTCTCGTCGACGGACAGCCAGATGGGCTGCTGTCCGAGGTCGGCACGGATCCCCGCCAAGGCCTCGTCGTAGCACTTGTCGAGGTAGTGCTTTCGAATCCAGCTTTCATGGGGATCTGGAGAGTGATGTGCTTCTCCACGAACGACCGGAGGGCAGGGTTTTCCAATTTCGACCATGGGATGCCAGCGGCCAGCATGGCCTGGCACAGCTCCTGAGCCACGACGTCGCACTTGTGCCTCTTTCCGCCACCAAAGTCCTCCATGGTGGCTTGCGTGACCGTACTCTTCTTCTTCAAGGCCAAGTTGCTCTTGTGGCGGTCTCCTCGGACATGTTGGGCCAGCTCAGACTTCTGCTTCGCCCGCAAAGTCTTTTCACAAGCTCGACAGAAAGCCGTGTCACTCGACACGTACTTGAAGGTGGCCCCATCGCCGCCAGCGTTGAATTCCTTCAGCCACTTGTCACGAAGAGCAGCACTCATCTTGATAGGAGACTTGTTCACACTTTGTGTACACTCTCTCACTGTAGTACACCGCCTCACTGCTGTACACGCTGGGGACGCAACGCACGCAAGTGGACGCAACGTTTTGTTTTTGAGATCGATGGCAGTTAAAAATTTCGATCGCAGTTACAAATTTCGATCGCAGTTTAAAATTTCGAAAAATTCCCTAATTTTTTTTAGCGTTGCCAGGCATTTTCGACCAAAAAGGGCATTTTATTTTATTTTTCCCGAAAAAGGGCGAAATTCTTTTTTTCTCCGAAAATAGCAAAATAATTTTTTTGTGTGCAAAAAAGCCGTTTTATGTGAAAAAATATTTTTTATTTTTTCACATAAAAATCCGATGTGCAATCATCATGAAGCTGCTCAAATATAAATCCATCATTAATTGCCAACAAATCAACAATTAACCTGAAGATGTTTCCGCATCTTCGTGCAGTTGTTAATTTATTCCTGCACATGTTCTGGACCCAATCAAACTCGTACATGTGCAGAAACAAATTTGCAAAGAAAGGGGCCGGATCTGAACCCATGGGTATGCCCACTGCCTGCTGGAGTATCTTGTTGCCAAATGTAAAGAAACTGTTGTTTAGCGCGCGCGCGCGCGCACACACACACACACACACACACACACACACACACACACACACACACACACACACACACACACACACACACACACACACACACACACACACACACACGGACACAGGGACACACACACACACACACAGGGACACACACACACACACAGGGACACACACACACACACAGGGACACACACACACACACACAGGGACACACACACACACACACAGGGACACACACACACAGGGACGCACACACACAAACGCAAGGGGACACACACACACACACACACACACACACACACACACACACACACACACACACGCAAGGGGACACACACACACACACACACACACACACACAGGGACACACACACACACACACACATACGGACACACACACACACACACACACACACACACACACACACACACACACTTCAGACTTCAGACTTCAGACTTATGGGAAGTTCCGAGGGGGCCAATTTTACATCTCGCCCCGAGCGTCATTTTTCCTCCATACGCCACTGCTCCAATGTACTTGCGATCTGTTTTTCAAATTCCCTCTCGGTGAAGAACCCAGATTGTGCATATCATATTACCGTCAGGAAGGGACTGTTACTCGACCCGGAAAGGACTAAAGGTTGCACCCTTAGTTAGGCCACAGCAACACGTAGGCCATCTTAGAAATTGCAGTTATTTCCTTATTATGTGTTTTAGTTAAGGCCGTGTTCCCAATAGTTGAATCTGCGTTGCATCAATCAAATAAGGAGTAGGCCCTTTCGTCCATTTTGCGCTCTCTCTCTCCCAATTCTATTACATGCCTTTTGTTAGCAGCGTTCGCTGCCTCACTGAGCTTCCGCCCAAGCGCCGCCATTAACCATGCGGTCGGCTCGAGGAAGAACGGGGCGGAACCCCAAGAACAAGGTGTGGCTTGTCAACGAGGTGTCAAAGGCGGAGCCGGTAAGCCCTTACCAGCCAACCAGGGCTGAGGTGAGCTCGATGGCGGGCGTGGTTTCGAAGCGCGCAGAGTAGGGTGGTCCAAAAATGCAAAAAAATCACTTTTTTATCTGGATTTTGATGCTCTATTGGATTATTTTTAGAAATGGTCTAAATCATTCACCCAAAAAATATTTTGCATCTGAGTCATCTATAAACTCATACATACTCAACATATAAATTTGTCATTTTGGTAAATTTTAATGACTTACAAAGACTTTAGAAATATTTTTTTCCTAAATAATGTCATTGATGGTACATACCCCTGTGAAGTCCTCATGGTCGAAACATGAGTCAGACATGTATGAACATGTTTCAAACATGTTTCAAGCATTGTCAAACATGTTTCGACCATGATGATTTCACACTCACAGGCGCAAGCGCATGCAAAAAGTCATGAACCACAAAATGGCTTAGTACAATAGTGCATGTACTTTTTCCACCTAGGTTGCTATTGGATTGTTCTCATTTAGCCAAATTTGGTGAAAAACGCCATATTTCAATTGAAGTGTGTATGAGTTTCTAGAGGGAATTGAGCGAAAATATTTGGTGGGTGAATGTTTTAGACCATTTCTAACAATAATCCAGTAGAGCATCAAAATCGGAGAGATCGATGTTTTTTGGACCACCCTAGCGCGGAGTGATCTGAAAGCGCGTTATATAAGCACGAGCGCCAAGCCCTTTTACGGACTGCGCAGGAGACCGTTGTTATTGAAGGACTGGAGGATATACGCGCTTTGCAAACGGACTCCTTCCGAAAGAACTGCGCACAACGGACTCGTTGAGAGAGAGGGCTGATAACGAACTTGTGGGTATAGGCGCTGATTGAAAGGACTGATCCAAGAGCGCACATTTGCGAAGGACTTCCCCCCCCCCCCCCCCCCCCGCCATATGTAAGGTCCGGTCGCGCGCCAACGATACGCAGAGCTGCCTGCCGGGTTTCGCCTGCGGAACCGGAGCCTGGTCGGGGGTCGATTGGAGCCTGGATCATCTACCTGGACCTTCCACCCTACCTACTACCATCCTGTGTGAGTGTGTATGTTTGTCTGGGGTTGTTAAGTTCAGACTGTATAGTTAAGCCTGCCCTGTGTCCTTCTCCTTCTTCTTGTATATTCTTTCCTTTCCTCTTCTTTTAGCTTGTAATAAATTCAACTTGTTATTTCTGGGTTTTTCCCTAATCCGATCGCCTGTCCTTTCTTTCCATTGAGTACCTGTGGCACGATTTCGGAACCGCTAAAATCGGGTTTCGTCTCTTGGTTAATGGCTCGGATCGCGGATTGCTAACCGCTCGGCAATATTCCATCAATATCCGTGGTTCGGGCAGGAGTTATTTCCCTGCTCGCGGTCGGTGTTGGTGTTGGTAATTAGGTATATGGGACCCAAATTGACCAATCACCCAACCCAAGACCGACCGGGAGGAGCGTTGTAGCTTCCAGGACTCGGGACGGCCAGCTTAAAAGACAAGGGGATTAACCCCCCCCTTGATAAGGGGAGAGCCGACCCCCGAATCCGTAATAATATTATATATATATATATATATATATATATATATATATATATATATATATATATATATATATATATATATATATATACATACATACATACAGTCATCCCTCGCTATATCGCAGTTCACTTTTCGCGGCTTCGGTACATCGCGGGTTTTTCTCGCTCGTATATGTAAAATTATATCGCGGATTTTTCGCTATATCGCGGGATTTTTACGGTATAAATGTATTTTTATATACTATTATTTAAAATATTTTTGTGGTAAAATAAGCATTTTCTAGCCTAAAAAATTAAAAAACGTAAAAAAATAAGAAAAATACAGTATTTAAAACATATTACAATAAATAAAATACTGTACATAGTGCACAGTAGAAGAGTAGACAAAGAGACAAAGAGTCGTGCGTATGGAAAACGCAGATGCGGCAGCTTCCACTTGCACTAGTTACCCACGTAATGGGTAACTGTAATGCTCTTTCTGGCTGTGCAGTACATTCATCATAGTCATCACCTTCATCGTCATCAGTACTGCACAGCTAATTCATCATCATCTTCATCACGCAAGTTGTAGTATTGAAGAGCCGGGGCTCTTGCTTGATACGGACGAAATGACGGGCAAGACACAAACTCGTCCGAGAAGATATTTATTCTCAAAACCAACTCGGGAACACTGAAAAGCCCGTTTATCGGGCTGAATTATAAAGCACAACCAGAAACCAAAAGCCACGCCTCTCAAGCGTGGCGTGCTTGGTGGTCACGTGATCAACAGGTGTAGCTGATTATACCCGCACGCGCAGCACGCTTTGGCGGTCACGTGACCAGCCACTCTGGCGCCGGGGATCCCCGCCGATGACGTCACCGGCTGGAGCAAGGAGATTCTAATGCTGGTCTTGCTTGGGGAACCCATGGGTCGCTACAGTATCTTCAATGGTGAGTACCCATTAGAATTTTATATGTTGTTAAAATTACGTATGTTTAAGAGTGTAAAAAGTGTTTAAGAGTATAGGAAGTGTTTATAAGAGTATGGGAAAGGTTAATAAGAGTGTGGGGAGGGTCATAAAGCTTTAAAATATATATAAATAATAAAATAAAAATATGGTCGCTACTTCGCGGATTTTCGTCTATCGCGGGGGGTTCTGGAACGTAACCCCCGCGATAAACGAGGGATCACTGTATGTATATATATATATATATATATATATATATATATATATATATATATATATATATATATATATATATATATATATATATATATATATATATATGTGTGTGTGGGGCGGGAACCCATCCCCCCTTTGTGCTCTGTTACTGTTTGACCAATTACCAAGTATAACCAATTATATGTTTTGTTTTGATTGTTTGCAGTAATCCTTTTGATACTTATATTCTTTCCATGTTCTCTGAAAGCTGGCTGTACCCTTATAAGAAGTTAAATGCTTTACAAACCTTTGCCCTGTGTTGGCACAATCCCTTGTTCCCCATACTACGGCCTTGGTTGCAAACTGCTATCTTTCTGGCCTCTGCCAATTTCCTGTATGTTGGCACATTTATGACTGTTCACTCCCTCTATACTTTCCCAACCAAAGGACTTATGTTATATTACTTTGTCTATTATGTCCTTTTAAGGATTATATACTTTGTGTGATTTCATGCCTTGTAATGGCATGTTCTCTTTACCTGTCGAAATCCAGAGTTTGTTCCCATACTGTGATCTCAGCTGCAAGGCTGCTATACTCCTCCATGTTTCCTTATCTCCTTCTTTCCCTTCAAGCCTCAATGCTTGTCCCTTCAAGCTTCAATGATTATGATATCAAAAGGCATAACCCTTGCCTGGCCTCGGACTTCCTTAAACTAACTGAACAACAGGAAGGGACTAAGGTGGGGGCCATGTGAGTCCACCCTTTGTCTCCTGTCCTGATGTTAGACCACACCTCTATATTTCATATATATAATGAAGCCCTGATCGAACCTTTTTCAGAGCATCTTGTTGTAGAGTTGGTCATTTTGTGTGAGCTTCCTGCGACATCCTGTTTTCCGCAAGCTTGTGTATAACGAGTTCTAATAAATATATCCGTTGCTCCTTCTCTGAGTCCTCTGAGTCCCAAGTCTTAAGTCCCAACCCGTCATATATATATATATATATATATATATATATAAATATATATATATATATATATATATATATTGTTGCGAATATGGAATTTGGCCTCCATATCCGCTTGTAAATATTCCCCTATTTTCTCCAATACTCCCCAACTTTCCCCAATCCCCCATTCCCTAGTCCCATTGCATGTAAATAACAATCAGTAGAGCCGACCTTCCCCTTATTCCCCCATTAAATGTCGTGCCCAGGTCCACCGCACCACACGTAGCCAACTTTCGGACATCTTCCTAGTTATTCTTAATCTATGTCAGTTAAGGCCTCGTTTCCATTAATTATGACTCTTCGTTGCACCAGAATGTGATTATATGGCACCAGTAGTGAGTTTAGGACCTTTCCCATACCTCCTCCCATCTTCTTCCCCAAACAACAACAATAACAACAACTACAACAACAATTACAACAACAACAGAGGGGATGGCGGCGGAGCGGGGGAGGATGCGTCCTCACACCGGCTCGATTAGCTCCAGACCATGCGCTCCACGGGGTTACCCCGAAGGGGCTGGCTGTCAGCTCCTCGTCGGGGGCGGAGCCAGTAACCCCCCCCCGCACGCACCCAATGAGAAGCAACGTGCCGATTCCACGAGGCGGAGCTAACGAGCCGAGGGCGTGTCACTCCCCGCCGGATATACGCGGCCACGCGCCGGATGTGACGTCAGATTCGCCCCCAGCTGGAGAAAGACGGACCTGCGAGCGCTGAAACGGATGCGCCTGAGTTTGGAGAGGCCTGAGAAAGAACGCCACCTCGAGCGCTGAGAGACCTCCTGCATCTGTTGGGCCGCGCCATCCTGTCCCTGAGCACAAGGTGCACCTTGTGCTGGCCATCGAATACCCGCTTTCCTTGTCATCAATCCCCGTGTGAGTCAGTTTTTGTCCTGTTTCTCTGTGGTCTGTCGGGAATAATATAAGGTTGTGTCTAAGTGCCTGTCTTCCTATGATGTACCTCTCGTCCCTGTAATCTGACCTTCCGCACGAATATAACCTCCTCCGGAGGTCTTGAGAACTGAACCCCTGGTGTCGTATTGTGTCATTATAACCCAGCCGGGTGTCTTCTCTTTCCTATTGAGCCAGCGTAGCGCGGCTTCGTCGACGTTCGAGTACAATCGGGTAATTTGTGCGGACACGGCGGCCATTCCGCTCGGCCCACCTTAACATCAAAGTCGTGTCTGTAACAATTGGTGTCGAGGAGTGGAATTCGAACCCGGGACTAAATTAGTTAGGCCCAAATTTTGGGAGGGAAAATCGAGCCGGAGCGCGTACGGCGCTCGACCGAATCGATCCGGAGCGGAGCGCATTTACTGTGCTCGCCGAAATTATAACGAAAAAAAAAAAAATTTGGATTTGTTTTACGAAACTCGAATTTTGCAAGTCGCGCTATGGCGGATCAAGACGGCTGGGGTCCGGTAGCGGAGAGTGAAGCAGGGTCGGTCCAGGACCAAATTGAGACACGTGAGGAGAGCGAAACAGCGAGGGTAGCAAGCACGCAAAATGGCGCCTCGCTGGTCACCGCGCCGGCGACCGTGGCAGCGCCCCCGATGGATTGGAACTCGTTTTGTATACAAATGACGGCCCTTGTGGTCCAGTATAATGAAGACATGAAAAACAGGATGGAGCGATTGGGGAACCGGATGGATGCTCGGAGTGAGCGATTGGGGGTAATGGGAAACCAACTGGGGGTAATGAGGGACGAAGCGAGGGCTCGGAGTGAGCAATTGGGGGTAATGAGGGACGAAGCGAGGGCTCGGAGTGAGCAATTGGGGGTAATGAGGGACGAAGCGAGGGGTACTGGTGAGAAGGTAGAAAAGAAATTTGAGGGGTTAGACAACGGGATAAAAGAGGTGAAACATGGGTTAACGGGGGTAGAAAATAGAATGGCTGCCCAGGAGAATCAGATAGAGGGAGTGAAAAATAGGTTAGAGGGGTTAGAAAACAGTATGGAAGGCAAATTGAGGGACATGAGGGACCAAGCGGAAAGGGAAGTTAAACAAATGGAGCAGCAGATAGAGGGGGTCAGAATGGGGGTAGAAGCCAAACTGGATGCTCACAGGGAGGAAATGGAGCAGATGAGGGTGGCATCTGGGCAGGAGATGCAAGTGATGGGAGAGGAGATCAGAAGAGGAGTGAGTGAGGAGGTCGGAGGAGTGCGCGAGGAGGTGAGGCACTGTGAGGAGCACATGGAAAAGGAGGTGAGAAAGGGGACTGTAAAGTTACAAGGGGGCATAGAGGACCTGACGCAGGAGGTGGAGCAGCTGACGGTGGGACAGACGGAGTTAGTGGAGCAGGTTCAAAGGAACACTGCGGTATTAGGAGGTTTAAAGGCGACACAGAAAGAACTAAAAGATGACTTGGTAGCGACGAAGAGGGAATGTCAGATGGTACGTGAGGGACTGACAACGAGGTTGGACGAGGTGATAGAGGTTATGGAGACGAAGGACCGGCAGGTGAGGACGCACATGGAAACGGTCAAGGTAGCCTTAGAGGATGAGCTTGAGGAGACGTACCGGGGAATAAAAGAGGTGAAGCACAAATTAGAAGAAGTGGAAGAAGGGATGAGCGAAATTAAGAAGCGACGGAGAGGGGATAAGAAAGAGATAAAAGAGGAGATAAAAGAATTGGTCCAAAGTCTGTGTTTGGATCGTGATGATGTGCTCATTAACCGGATGAGGGATTCGCAGGTGATGGAGGAGAAGCGAAGAGGAAGAGGACCCGGTGTAAGTGGTGACCAATATGGTCGTGCGTATGATGCGCCAGGGGATTTAAGAAGCTTGGGGGTCGAGATGGACCCGGGTGTTCGTGAGAGGCCGTTGGTGAAGTGTGCGACAGGTCTGGTGTGCGAAAGAGGAGGTGTGCGAGAAAGTCCGACTCTGGGGTGTGTGAGGAAAAAGTGTGTACCAAGGAGTGAGTGTGCTGGCGAGAGTGAGTCGGTCGTAGCGCGTGTGCGAGGGAGCACGTGGAAGCGCGGGGTGGTGAGTGTTACAGAGGGTGTGACGGGAGAGTGTGCGCAAGAGTGTGCGCGAGAAAGGTGTGTGACGGACAGGTGCATGAGGAAAGAGTGCGCTGTCAGAAGTAAGGAAGAGTGTCCACCTGTGGTGAGTGTTACAGAGGGTGTAACGGGAGAGTGTGCGCGAGAAAGGTGTGTGACGGACAGGTGCATGAGGAAAGAGTGCGCTGTCAGAAGTAAGGAAGAGTGTCCACCTGTGGTGAGTGTTACAGAGGGTGTAACGGGAGAGTGTGCGCGAGAAAGGTGTGTGACGGACAGGTGCATGGGGAAAGAGTGTGCTGTCAAGAGTAAGGGTGAGTGCGCTGTCAAGAATGGAGGTGAAAGTAGTGAGAGTGACAAGGAGCGTGAGTTAGTTGTGACAGGTGAGCGAGGATGTACACCTGGGATGGAAGGATGCACACCTGGAATGGTAGAGCGTGAGTGGGAATGCACGCTGGAGTTGGTGGTGAGGCACGTGGTTGGGTGTGCGAATGAGGGCACACCTGTGATTGTCACAGAGGAGGTGACCGAGGAGGGGGCGCGAAGCGGTGTATTGGTGAGGTGTGCGAGCAACGAATGTGTGCCAAAGTGTTCGGTGGTCAGGTGTGTGACCAAGGCTGTGAGTGGAATGGGTGTACCTGGGTGTGTAAGGAACGGTACAAGGAGCATGGAAACGGCTGGAGGTGTGAGCAAGGAACGGGCTGCGGGGTGTAAGCAAGCAGGTGAAGCATCGACGGTGACCGGGTTAAAGGTTAGGTCGACTTTTAGCCGAAGCGGGCCCTCGGTGCGTGCCGGGTTTCGCGTGCCGCGAGAACCAGCGGGGATCCGAGCCACGGCGGGTTCGAAAGGACCGCCGTGCGCGATCCGTGCTGGGCCTCGCTTTGAACGTCCGTGCTCCACTAGGCGGAGCGGGCGGCCCGATAGAAAGAGTCGTCATGGCGACCACTTTTTGGTGAGACGTGCCGGCAGGTCGAGATCGGGGCATTGGATGGCTCCACGCCGAGGTGGTGCGTGGGATCTCGGCCCGGGTAAGCCCCCGTCCCTGCACCGAGTGCCGGACGCATCCAGCCGCTGGCACAGAACAACCAGCATCCATTGCTTGGCTTTACGAAGCCGGGCTTTGGACAGGAATTGGCGCACCGAGAGGCATTAGTGAGTAGACTGGGTGATCAGGTTAGTGTTTTGGACCCAAAATTAGAGAAAAGCGAAATTTGATGATTGGCAAGGGATTGGCAGTAGTGATTGGCAGATGATGGGTAGTGATTGGCAAATTTTTAATTTGTTGAAATTTGACGAGCGAAATTGGTAGTGAGAGACCCCCGATGTGGTGGGATGGCAAATCCACCATCCCTCACAGATGGGGGCAAAGGAGCACTAGATTATGGGGTGTATGGCAGTGAAAACTAGCCCGGGTGGGTTAGGATATGGTGTGTAGGGATCTAGCGAAGATTGACATTAGGTGACGTTAAGTTTAGTTAGTGACTGATACCTGTAGTGGGGACGCAGGTAGATTAGTATGGATGATAATGACGTGGGAGCGCAATAGTTTAAAGGGACGACTGGGAAGCGCAAGTTTCAGAAGGGAGTAGTTAGCTGAGATGATGCCGTGTGTGTGAGAATTGAACAGGTGTGATTGCACAGGTGTGCAACTGGACAGGTGTGTGGAGCAGTGTGTGAGTAGTGAGTGTGTGGATCAGCGCGAATGCGCTTGGGGAGAGAAGGGTGCAGGTGGCACCAAGTGTGAGAGCACAGGTGTGCAAGTACAGGTGTGTGGAGAGAGTTGGAGTAAGTGGTACGGAGTGGTGTGCATGGTGCGAAGGTGTGGATGGGGGAAGAGTGGACCCCTTCACGAGTACCCGGGGCGGGTAGTGTAACTGTTAGGTAGAGGGTACAGGTAAATTGTGGTTGGATATTGGCATCTGTGGTGCGGTTGCAGAATGGTGTTGTGGATGGGTGCATTAGTGTTGTGGAAATGGCTGGGCGTGTAGCCTGTTAGTGTGTGTAGTTGGTTGAGCACTCCACCACTGTGAGGATGTCGGCCAGGTGAGGCCGCAGGTGGGCTCTGGGAGCCGGTAGAGTTGTGGATGGGGCCCGAGGATCCGGAGGACGGACCCGGGTAGCCCAGTGCCAGAGAGGGCACCGAGTGGGGAGAGAGCCAGAGGGCCTTCCCCAGGTAGTTAGGTTAGGGTAAGGAGCAGGTAAGCTCGGAGGCAACTGCAGTGGTGGAGGTGTGCAGGTGGGTAGACCCACTGGGAGAGGTACACGCCGCAGCCCAGAAATTGTGCGAGGGCACCGGGAGATGAATCGGGGGAGTGAGACCCCAAATTGAAAAGCACCACAGTTTGGCCAATGGGAATTGGTTTTTAGAACCCATAGTGTAAGAGGGCCAATGGTTTGGCCGGAGAGAGACCCCGGGTAGTGTAAAGTTGTTAAAGTCATTTAGGAAATAGTTAGGATTGATGAACCTGTCGCACCATACGCAGCCACTTACCTGTGGTGATGATGATGACTCCACACCTGTGTTTTCTTTGTTTTATTGCAGAAATGAGAATTGCTGTGTGGATTTGTGAGACGCATCACGACGTGGATGAGACATTGGGGTGATTCCATCTCTCCCTCCCTAGGAGGGACTGATGATGAATTGGTAATGGCAAATTATGATGTTGAGTTGGAGATGGCAAATTTTGATGAGAGTTGAAAATGGCAAATTTGATTGGTTAGGAGGGAGAGAAGACGAATTTGGTATATGGGAGGAACGGGGAAGACAGTAGGGATGTTTGTTGATTTGTAAAGTAGATGTTTATGGGTAGTGTTGTGTTGTGTGGATACAGTAAGGGGTAAGGGAGGGGCCATGTAGGTTACCTGGTGGGGGGGGGGCGTACGATAGGAACGTACCTGTCTCACCTGGTTCCCATGTGCCCCCAGTGTGCATCACCTTACATTGCGTGCACTTTTGCGCCCTTACCACCTTACTCACTTGTCTGCTTCTTTTGTCTCCCACCTCCGAGGATCTGGCTTTGGGGTAGAGAGAGAGGAGAGAGAGGTGCTGGCTGCGCAGTTGTGGGCCTGCACTTTCGCTGTTTGCTGCCGGGATCGATACACCATATGGACCGCAATGTTTGTGGCCACCCACAATGGACCGCAGTTCGTTTGCGGCCAAGCACCACCCGGGGATGGACCTATGGGTCAACGTGGCACCTATGCCATACAGGTGAACCACTTTTAGTTAACACCAAGTGCACCACAAGAAGAGCAAGAGACACCTGCAGGGTTAGGGGTTGTCAAATTTATTTTTATTCATTGAACAATGGTGACTGCACCGATTGGTGGTGGGGTGGTGCTGTTGATGCTCGGGAAGGGTGCTCTGCACGTTATTAAAGGCCGTCGGCCACAGAGCACTCGTGGGTTGGTGTATCGATGTTGGCAAGCGCGCTCTCTCTATGCATAACATCTGCATGTGTTCCTCCAAAGACAGGTCCTGGATCGTAGTGTAGATATCAGCGTAATCTTGTAAATAATGCTCCCTACCGGCTGTATGTGTAGTTTGCGAATTCTTTCCGGATTCGGTTATCCTGTGGGTGTGTTTCTGTGAGGAGAAGGGTGCAACGTCGCAGGGGGACATATTTACTCATTTGTGAATATCTGTAAAACTGTCGCACTCAGGGTAGAGTTAATAGTAGAGGGAACTACATTGCGTGCCACACTAAAGTAGGTAAAAATTTATCGGGTCGGGACGCCCCGAGGGTAGAGAAGGGTGCAATGTTGCGAATATGGAATTTGGCCTCCATATCCGCTTGTAAATATTCCCCTATTTTCTCCAATACTCCCCAACTTTCCCCAATCCCCCATTCCCTAGTCCCATTGCATGTAAATAACAATCAGTAGAGCCGACCTTCCCCTTATTCCCCCATTAAATGTCGTGCCCAGGTCCACCGCACCACACGTAGCCAACTTTCGGACATCTTCCTAGTTATTCTTAATCTATGTCAGTTAAGGCCTCGTTTCCATTAATTATGACTCTTCGTTGCACCAGAATGTGATTATATGGCACCAGTAGTGAGTTTAGGACCTTTCCCATACCTCCTCCCATCTTCTTCCCCAAACAACAACAATAACAACAACTACAACAACAATTACAACAACAACAGAGGGGATGGCGGCGGAGCGGGGGAGGATGCGTCCTCACACCGGCTCGATTAGCTCCAGACCATGCGCTCCACGGGGTTACCCCGAAGGGGCTGGCTGTCAGCTCCTCGTCGGGGGCGGAGCCAGTAACCCCCCCCCGCACGCACCCAATGAGAAGCAACGTGCCGATTCCACGAGGCGGAGCTAACGAGCCGAGGGCGTGTCACTCCCCGCCGGATATACGCGGCCACGCGCCGGATGTGACGTCAGATTCGCCCCCAGCTGGAGAAAGACGGACCTGCGAGCGCTGAAACGGATGCGCCTGAGTTTGGAGAGGCCTGAGAAAGAACGCCACCTCGAGCGCTGAGAGACCTCCTGCATCTGTTGGGCCGCGCCATCCTGTCCCTGAGCACAAGGTGCACCTTGTGCTGGCCATCGAATACCCGCTTTCCTTGTCATCAATCCCCGTGTGAGTCAGTTTTTGTCCTGTTTCTCTGTGGTCTGTCGGGAATAATATAAGGTTGTGTCTAAGTGCCTGTCTTCCTA
>NC_136264.1:218279272-218284272 GCF_964187855.1 Myxine glutinosa | reverse complement strand
CTGGTGTTAAGGGGGAGGAGGGGAGGGGGAAGAGGAGGGGAGGGGGGGAAGGGGAAGGGGTCCGTAACAATATATATCGACACGTTGCCATCGGTGTCATGTTGGGCGGTGTATGATACACCATGACGCGATTTTTAAAAATATATCTCTGCATTTTCCCGCGTGTGTGGAATGTTCTCAATTATTGCTGACACCGAGTCTAAAACCATCGATAAAAATGAAATCATATGGTGAGTTAGATTGGAGATAAAGGCGTGAGAGAGACTCAATGGCCTTGAAGTTACAGGCGTTTGAGAATTCATTTCGTTCTATAAACGGCAACTTTCATTGGATTTTCTTCCCGTTTTTTTTCAACCGAGTCTAAAACTATGTTAGCGACTGTGAAAAATGAAATGATATATCGAATTTGATTTGAAATAAAACTGGGAGAGAGAGCAAGACACCACGGGCCTACAAAACAGGCCTCAAAGCTATGCGAGTTAATAAAATGATGGATATTTGTTTATAATTATATGAAGCCACTCCCAGAATGGGTGGAGCTATGAGTGGAGCTACTCCGCAAACCGAGTGAGCCACACCCCAGACAGACACCCAACAGACAGACAGAATCATCTTCGGCTATTATAATATATATATATATACATACATATATATATATATATATATATATATATATATATATATATATATATATATATATATATATATATATATATACAGTGAAACCTTGACTTACGAGTGCACCAACTTACGAGTTTTCCGAGATACGAGCCGTCGCTCGGTCGGTTTTTTGCTTTGTGATGCGAGCCGAGATCTGAGTTACGAGCGAGCGAGCTTGGATATAAAACACGTAATCGTCGAAAAACATGAGCGAGGTGTGCGTGTTGTCGACTTGGCGAGGCAGTACGATCGTAGTACTTCTACGATATGTACGATTTTGAAGCAGAAGGAGTCGATAAAGGCTATAACCAGCCAAGGGCGTTACGATTATTTCAAAGCTCCGGACCTCTATCCATGAAGAGATGGAGAAGTTGTTGTTTGTGTGGTTGGACGGAGAAGCAGCTCGCAGGAGATACCGTGACCGAGAGCATTATCTGTGAGAAGGCACGAGACATTTACGGGGATTTGGTGCAGCAGACGGCGGGAACATCAACGGACGAGGCATCGGAAGAGTCATTCAAAGCCAGTCGGGGATGGTTTGATAATTTTAAGAAGAGGACCGGCATTCACTCCGTCGTCAGGCATGGTGAGGCAGCAAGCTCGGATGTGAAGGCAGCTGAAGATTTTATTATAACTTTTGCCGAACTGATAGAAGCCGAAGGATACATCCCCCAGCAAATCTTCAACTGTGACGAGACAGGGCTCTTCTGGAAAAAGATGCCGAGGAGGACGTATATAACGGCAGAGGAGAAGAGCATGCCAGGCCACAACTTGTTCAGAGTGCCGGCGATAGCTCGCCTTCTCTTTGTGGAAGACACGGTGAGATCCTTAACATCCAACAACTAATGGGACGCAAACGGGGCGCCCAGTTTAGCGGTACACACATTGATGAATCACCCTGCCTGTGAAACACCGACATGACAGGTTATAGCTGGGTCGGGATTCAAACCCAGGCTGGACAGTTTAGAGTCAAGTGTGCGTACCTCCAGTCCAGGCCATCCTGCCAACTTGTATGCTGCATACAGGTGAAATATAAAGCGCGAGATATTTATATATATATATATTTCAAAAAAAATTGGTGTGGTTTTTGGGGGGCTGGAACGGATTAATAGCATTTTAATTCATTTTAATGGGGAAATTTAATTTGAGAAACGAGCAAATTGAGTTACGAGCTCGGTCATAGAACGAATTAAACTCGTAAGTCAAGGTTTCACTGTATATATGTATGTGTATGTATATATATATATATATATATGTATATATATATATATATATACAGTGAACCCTCGTTTATCGCGGGGGTTACGTTCCAGAACCCCCCGCGATAAACGAAAATCCGCGAAGTAGCGACCATATTTATTTTTTTATATATATATATTTTAAAGCATTATGAACTCCCCACACTCTTATTAACCTTTCCCATACTCTTATAAACACTTCCTATACTCTTAAACACTTTTTACACTCTTAAACATACGTAATTTTAACAACATATAAAATTCTAATGGGTACTCACCATTGAAGATACTGTAGCTACCCATGGGTTCCCCAAGCAAGACCAGCATCAGAATCTCCTTGCTCCAGCCGGTGACGTCACCGGCGGGGATTCCCGGCGCGAGAGTGGCTGGTCACGTGACCGCTAAAGCGTGCCGCGCTTTGCGGGTATAATCAGCTACACCTGTTGATCACGTGACCACCGATTCACCGAAGCACGCCACGCTTGAGAGGCGTGGCTTTCGGTTTCTGGTTGTGCTTTATAATGCAGCCCGATAAATGGGCTTTTCAGTGTTCCCGAGTTGGTTTTGAGAATAAATATCTTCTCGGACGAGTTTGTGTCTTGCCCGTCATTTCGTCCGTATCAAGCAAGAGCCCCGGCTCTTCAATACTACAACTTGCGTGATGAAGATGATGATGAATTAGCTGTGCAGTACTGATGACGATGAAGGTGATGACGATGATGAATGTACTGGCGTTTTCCATACGCACGACTCTTTGTCTACCCTTCTACTGTACACTATGTACAGTATTTTATTTCTTGTAATATGTTTTAAATACTGTATTTTTCTTATTTCTTTACGTTTTTTAATTTTTTAGGCTAGAAAATGCTTATTTTACCACAAAAATATTTAAAATAATAGTATATAAAAATACATTTATACCGCAAAATCCCGCGATATAGCGAAAAATCCGCGATATAATTTTACATATACTAGCGAGAAAAAACCGCGATGTACCGAATCCGCGAAAAGTGAACCGCGATATAGCGAGGGATGACTGTATATATATATATATATATATATATATATATATATATATATATATAATATATATATATATATATATATATATATATGTATATATATTGTTGCGGATATGAGGATTGCATTTTTTTGATTGTGTGGATTATATTGGAGATGGTGATGAACATTGTTGGATATGGCCCCTCCTGCCTCCGGAGCTGTGTAAAGGTCAAAGGGCGTCCCATAATTAGTCCATAAAGCATCCACACCACAGCCAATCATAGAATACCCCTGTTCAATAGTTATATCTTATTATGTGTTTTAGGGTAAGGCTGTGTCTCCATTAATTGAAATACTCCATTGCACCAGTGAAAGAGATAGATTCCCTTCATTCCCATTCCCAAAACTTCCATTCCCCCTTTTCGTCAATTGCCATTCGCATTGCCAACCAACAATTGCCGCCATTGGCCACGAGGCAGGGTTGGGGAAGAAAGGCGGGTCCCCACCTCGTCATAGAGGGGAGGAGTGAGTCAGCCCCACTCAACCAACCACGAACAAGGGGTTGGACTTGGAGAGGGTGTGGAGAGAAACATCGAGGAGGTTCGCGAAGGTTGAGAGGCGGGGCCTATATAACCCGCAGCTAGGGCGTTTCCCGAAGAGATGAGCTTTGACAGAGAGACGAGAGGGAGTCCAAGCGGTTGAGTCCAAGAGAGGCGCTTTGAGTTGAGTCCGAAAGAAGTCCAGGGTTGAGCTGCAGCTCGAGCCACTGAAACTGCATTTACTGCAGCTCGAGCCACTGAAACTGCATTTACTGCAGCTCGAGCCACTGACACTGCATTTACTGCAGCTCGAGCCACCGAAACTGCAGCCACAGCAGCGTGAGGCCTGGACGGCAGTTTGGAGCAGGGCCGCAAAGGGGCGGCGGCTTGCCCAACGAGTCGATCGGTTGCAGGACCAGTTGGACCTCCCTATCCCGCCAGCCATCCATCTCCCGCCAGTCCTATCATCATTCCCCGCGTGAGTCTGTCCTTGTTTGTTCTGTCCCTGGGTTAATTAAGACTGTAGGTAAGCTAGCGTTGCACTGTGTATCTAATATCTTCTGTAAATAAACGTGACTGCTTTCTTCCTGCTTATATGTGTAAATAATAAATCCAATTACTCTTCTGTACGTCTTCTTCCTCTTTGTATTCGGTCGCTTTAGAGTTTTCCATATTGAGCAGCTGCGGTGCGATACGGCCAACGTTTGGGTGGAATCGGGTTCTAGTCGGGGAATAACTGTTCGGTTCGCGGTAATACCACCGCTCGGTAAAATAACATCCTTTAACCGCGTCCGTAACAATATATATATATTATATAATATATATATAATATATATATAATATATATATAATATATATATAATATATATATAATATATATATAATATATATATAATATATATATAAAATATATATAAAATATATATAAAATATATATATAATATATATATTATATATATATATATAATATATAATATATATATATATATATATATATATATATAATATATATATATATATATATATATATATATATATATATATATATATATATATATATATATATATATATATATATACAGTGAAACCTTGACTTACGAGTGCACCAACTTACGAGTTTTCCAAGATACGAGCCGTCGCTCGGGCGGTTTTTTGCTTTGAGATGCGAGCCGAGATCTGAGTTACGAGCTTACGCCACCCGCCACGAGGTGGCCCAACGAGCGTTCCGGTCACGTGGTTATCTTGCCGTGCAAGCATCTCTGCCGTATATCGCTGCTGCTTTGTTTTCGCATGTTGGTTATTTTGGAAAATTTCTTAGTTTTAACCATGGGTCCTAAGAAATTGAGTGCCAAGGGCAGTACTGAGAAGAAGAAGAGGGTGATGTGCTTGGATATAAAACATGCAATCGTCGAAAAACATGAGCGAGGTGTGCGTGTTGTCGACTTGGCGAGGCAGTACGATCGTAGCAGTACGATCGAAACATTTTGAAAGGGAGGAAGAAACAAACCTCGTTGGACAGGTTTTTATTGAAACGCCCTGCAAGTGAAAGCGAGGAAAGTGT
>NC_136264.1:218154671-218279072 GCF_964187855.1 Myxine glutinosa | reverse complement strand
AGATTTGTATGATTTTCTTGTGACAGCTGTAGACGAAAGGCTCAATTTTCTGTGTGATCCCGTTGGTGATTTTCCAGGACTCGTAACCATGGAGAATCACTGATTTTACATCACTATCAAAAATCCTTAACTTTGTTCTTCTGCTGTATTTCTTTGATTTCCATATGCCTTTCATCCTAATGAATGCACCTCTTGTTTTTGTATTCCATGTGGAACATTTGCTTCTCCTCCGCTAGTAGAGTTGTCCATGATTGATCCCAAGGATGTGAATTGTCAACTTATTGAATGTTTGAATCATTGCATGTGATTCTGTCCACATCTATTGGATGTCGTCTCATGCTTTCTGTTTTAGCAATCTTGACTTTCAGTCCGACCTGTTGTGCATAATGCTGGAGAAGAGTTACTTAACTCTGTATACCCTTTCTTTTCTGTGACATGAGGCAAATATCATCTGCAAAACTTTGTTCTTCAAGCTTTTCATTTTGGGTCAAATGTATTCCACATGGATTCTGGTCTGAGGTCTTTCTTAACACCCAATCTCATACCAGGTAACATCAACATATTGTTACGGGTATGTCAGCCTGGTCACGAGTGGACTCTTGGACCCTCTTTCCAACCCTTGACACTGAAGCAGATGAGCCGCATATAACTCTGCGGCACTACGGGTTGCTAGGCAACCACGGGCATAGACTAAAGTGACTAAATCTGATAGGGTCCCCATGTCCAAATCTTGCCTTACCTTCCTGGTGATTTAATTGCCCCAGATAGGGAAACATGATCTCGATGCCCCACCCTTATCTATCAATTAGGTACGGCTGAGCGGAACCATAAGGGGGATGTAGGCTAGTCTGACGGTAGCAAACCAGTGGGGTACAACCTCATGGGACCGGAATGTTGAAATGTTTACAGATGTGCCAGTGGATTACTCTGCAGATGCTATCATGTCTTTCTGTGTACAACTGTTCTGATATGAGTTTTTTTTACATCCTCAAAGGATGTGACTGGTACTTTCTGTTTCTACTCCACAAAACCCACATTTTTCCGATTGGCTCAATCCCGCCATTTTCTTAAAGCCATTAGTGTAGTGTTCTTGGGCATTTATGATGAATCTCATTCGATAGTCTGTTGAGCTTTTCACATACTCCGCTCGTCCTACTACACAAGCTGTTCTGTGCACCTGGTTAAGCTCCATCAGACTGCCTCTTCCTCTTCATCTCGCAAGTAAAACTTCGGGATGCATTGGTTTTTGTAGAATAGTTTATGAACATTTAGAAGTTTCCTTATTTTGGTGTCTAAGTTGTTGATCTCCGATTGCGGCCTGTTTATAATTGCACCGCTATACTGGAATACCGGTACTGCAAGTTGGTTTATAGCTTGGATTTTGTTCATTGGACAGAGGGATGACTTCAGAATTATTCTTATTCTGCGTAGATACTCTTTGCTGATTATTTTACACATTTCTTGTGTTGTACCTGGGGACCTTCTTCTATTCCGAGGTATCTTCAGGATGCTTCGTTTTCTAGTTCCTGTATTGTTGGACTTTCATTGATTGAGAGATTGTGTGTTCTTTTTGTTTTACCAAATAGAAATGTGCATTCTGCACATTTATCAAGACCAAATTCCATTTGAATGTCCTCCGAGTAGCGCTTTACCAGTTTCAGCTGATCTGCCAATTTGTCATCATTAGGTGTGAAGAGTTTTAGATCATCCATGGACGGTAGATGTGTCACCTTTTTAGGTTTTTTGGTCATTTTTCTGTTACACGTTCGATTGTATTCACGTTCGATTGTATTCGTGTCCTTGTTCATTGATGAGGATACTCAGTAGGTCCAGAGCCAGACAAAACATATATATATATATACATATATATATATACATATATATATATATATATATATATACATATATACATATATATATACATATATACATATATATACATATATATACATACATATATACATATATACATATATATACATACATATATACATATATATATATATATATATATATATATATATATATACATATATACATATATATACATACATATATACATATATATATATATATATATATATATAAATATATATATACATATACATATATATATATATATATATATATATATATATATATATATATATATATATATATATATATATATATATATATATATATATATATATATATATATATATACATATATATATATACATATATATATATATATATATATATATATATATATATATATATATATATACATATATATATATACATATATATATATATATATACATATATATATACATATACATATATATATATATATATATACATATATATATATATATATATATATATATATATATATACATATATATATACATATATATATATATATATACATATATATACATATATATATACATATATATATATATTATATATATATATATATATTGTTGCGGATATGAGGACTATTTTTTTTATTGTGTGCTTTATTATAATTATTGTTTATTCTGCGCCTCCTGCCTCCGGAGTTGTGTAAAGATAAAAAGGGCGTCTCAGTAGTTATTCCATAAACACCACATTGCAGGACCCGATAAAACCCTTGTTCAGTAGCTTATATCTTATTATGTGTCTTAGGGTAAGGCTGTGTCTCCCATTAATTTAAATACTCCATTGCACCGAGTGAAATAAGAATAGGACCCCTTTCATTTCTTTTTCTTTTTTTTTTTTTCTTTTTTTTGTATACAAGATCGAGGCTCGTGAAAGAGCTAACATTAATCACACAAAAAGACAAACCGACACACAAAACACAAAAAACAAGGGGAGCGGCAGACAAGATGGGGAGAGAGGGGGAAGGACACAAACACAACATTTGAGAGCAGGGACATCGGGAGGACTTGGGGGGAGGTGGGAGAGGATTAAAACATATGAACACTGCAAGGACTCTGGGGTGAATTACCGGGGGTAGAAAAGATCAAGGTTTTTGATGGGGGAAGATAAGAGATGGTGGTGAACAGCTGTTTTAAAGACCTGGAGGGATGAGTGGGATTGAAGGGAGTGGGGGAGTTTGTTCCAGAGGCGGGAGAAAAGGGGAATGAAAGAGTGAAGGTGAGCAGAGAGCCTAGACTTTGGCAGTTTAACCATAAGAGGGTTGCAGGCAGATCTTGTGCGACCTGAAGGAATATTAGGGGGACAGAGCACAGAGAGAGCTGGGGGAGCAAGGCCGGAGAGGAGTCGGTAGAAGACAGAAAGACCACCAACCTGCCTGCGGTGAGTGAGTGAAAGGCCCTCGGCGTTGACTACATCGCAGGAGATTCCAATGATTATGAAAGCTTTGGCCTCAACAGCGTGAAGCCGAGCAAGGTGTGAGGCAGGAGCACCAGCCCAGAGGGGGGAACAGTATTTCATTGAGCTGCGGATGAAAGCCTTGTATGTGGTGAGGAGCTCAGGTGTGCCAAGGAAGGACTTCGCACGACGGAGGATGCCCAGTCGGCGACTGGCTTTGGAGGCCAGCTTGGAAATGTGGTTTTCCCAAGAAAGATCATGGCAGATAGTGAGACCCAAAAGCTTGAGCGACAGAACTTCTTGGAGAGGATTGTTGAGAAAGTAGATGGGAGGGTTGTCCAGTCGGTCCTTTCGGAAAGACATTGTAAGAGTGTGAGATTTGTCAGGATTGAAAGACATGTTCCACTTGTTTGACCAGTCTGTGATTTTGTCCAGGTCTGCAGAGAGTGAGGAGGCTGCAGACTGCCGATCTGAGGGATGAGGAATGGAGCAACAGAGAGTAGAGTCGTCAGCAAAGAGATAGAGAGGATTTTCAAGAGAGTCAGAGAGATCATTGATGAAGACCAGAAAAAGCACAGGGCCCAGAACACTACCTTGGGGAACTCCAGCCTGAACAGGAAGAGGAGATGAGAGAAACCCATTCAGGGCCACACGTTGACTACGACCAGAGAGGAAGTCCGCCAGCCATGCGTGGAGATTTCCATGGATACCAAAGGAGGAGAGTTTGGAGAGCAGAGCAGGGTGCCAGACCGTATCGAAGGCACATGAAATGTCAAGGGAGACAGCTCTAATTTCCTGTTTGGCGTTGAGGACCTCCATCCATTGTTGAGAAAGCAGAAGCAGCATGTCCAGAGTAGAGTGACCAGGTCTGAAACCAAATTGATGATCAGAGATCAAGCCATTGGAGAAGAGGAAAGATTTAATATCTGAAGCAATGATGGATTCCATGACTTTGCTGATAATTGGGAGAAGGCTGATTGGTCTGTAGTTGCTGGGATCTATTTTTGCACCTTTTTTGTGCAAAGCGGTGATGTTGGCTGATTTCCAAGCAGATGGCAGATGACCTTGAGCAAAGGAGAGGGTGAAGAGAACAGAAAGAGGGAGTGAAAGAGCAGAAGAACATGATTTTAGGACCCGTGGGCTGATGCCGTCAGGACCAGTTGCAGAATCAGAGTCGAGGGTTGACAGAAACTTTTCCACCTTGTCAGGAGGAAAGGACACAGAGTCCAGGAGCAGCTGGGTACGACTGGGTACGGTGGGTACAGAGAGGGATGGGTTTGGGACACAAGATTTAGAGGCAAACACAGAGTTGAGGCATTCAGCTTTTTCACGTGCGGAGTCAGCCGTTAAGCCGTTTGAGGTGAGGGAGGGGATGGAGGGGGAACAAACACCAGAAACAGATTTGACCAGACGCCACCAGGATTTGGAAGAGGGAGACAGATAAGAGAGTTCGGTCTTGAGAATGGTGAGATATTGTTTCCTGGCTCTCCTGAGGGTGGACACACACTTGTTTCGGGCTTTGTGAAAGGAAATGAGATTTCCTTCCGTTGGATTTGCTTTCCAGGAGACGAAAGCAAGTTGTTTCAGGGCAACAGCCTCACCACAAGATTCCGTGTACCATGGACGGGAGGAAGGGTATGACAACTGAAGACGAGATGGTATAAATCTGTGCATGAGAGAGAGCAATTTACTTTGAAAGAATTCCCAGGATGAGTTGATGTCAGAGGCGGTAGAGATGGGAGACCAGTCCAGATGATTGATGGCTGCTTGAAGACCGTGCCAGTTGGCCTGAGTGAAATGCCAGACTCGTCGACGCTGAGGAGGCTCTCTGAGAATGGTCAGAGAGATGTCCACTTTGACAAGCACATGATCAGATGAGCCGATTGGAGCAGAAGAAGAGCAGCAGACATTTTCAGGGAAGTTTGTCATAACCAAATCCAGAAGAGAAGATGCTCCGTTGACTGAGATCCGGGTCGGGAAATTGACAGATTGTGTCAGTCCCAGTGAGTCGCAGAAGTCCTTTGCTGAAGAGCCATGGCTGGTGAGAGAGGTACCCACACCCAGCCAACTGGCATGGTGACAATTGAAATCACCACATATGAGGAAGAGAGAGTTGGGATGGGTAGATAGAAGTTGGTCCATATTATCAGACAGTGAGATGTAGATGGAGTCATCGCTGATTGGTGGACGGTACAACACACATATGAACAAAAGGTGGGAGCGAAGGGGAAGCCGTAGCCAAAGGTATTCCTGGGGGTGAGGTGGAGAGAGGGCAGTGGAGGGCGAGTGAGGAAGAGAGTTTTTTATAAAGATAGCAACCCCACCTCCAGGACGAGGCTCAGGTCTATCATACCGGAGGAGGGAGTAACCTGGGAGAGATACCAAGGCATCAGAGACATCATGAAGGAGGAAAGTTTCTGTTAAGCAGATCACATCTGGTTTGTCAGAAGCAACCTGTATGGAGAGGTCAGTCAAGTTTGAGCGAAGGCCCCGGATGTTTGAGGTCCATACCGTTAATGAAGAGGAAGGGGGAGCATCGGGTCCAGAACAGGGGGGGGAGGGGTAGGGTAAGATGTGGAAGAGGAGGAAGAGGTAGGGAGAGCTGTTGAAGGTGTGTCAGAGATTTCAGAATAGCTTGGAGAAAGGGAAGAATGGGGCGGACAAAAGGTTTGATGGAGATTGGGTGAGGCACAGTGAGGTGTTATTTGAGGAGGGGGAAGAGCAAGGCAGAAGGTTTGGGGAGATGAAGGTGAAAGTTGGAAGGAGGAAGAAGCAGGGAGGATGCTTTGAGGAGGAGGGGTGAGAGGGGAGTCTAGGAGGGGAGGAGCGAGGGAGAGTCTCGGAGGGGAGGGGTGTGGGGGGAGTTTAGGAGGGAGGGGAGGGAAGGGGCAAGGGGGGAGATTTGAAAGGGATGGGTGATGGGGAGGATTTGGAGGGGAGGGGTGAGATTGGATTTTGAAAAGTGTACGATTCATGGGAAACGAACATTTTTTGCAAAATGAGTTTGAGACCTTCGAGTCAAAAATACGTTTGAGGACACTGGAGGAGGGATGGAGTTCTGGATAGTTTAGGGAATGTAGAAAGGAGGAACTGTAAGAGATGGTATTATATATATTTTTTGGAATGAATAGATTTGGTGAGCAAGACGAAAGCATCCTTTTGTAGGAAAAGAAGAAAAGGGTGTTATAATATATGAGAGAAAATAGTTGTTCAGGGGAGAGATTATACATTTCTAACCGCGTGATCGCGAACGAAGAACGAACGAACAAAAAGAACAACAAATAAACGAATAAGACCTGGGAAGGGAAAAAAAAATTTGGGTTTTTTTTTTTTGTGAGTACAGATATTAAACAAGGAGGCACGGGGTGAACGACTGGTACGAAACAGAGAACGAAAATAATTTCAGCGCATTCGACGAATCGCTGAGAGAAAAACAAACCACAAGGTCGGAGACGGTACGGTAGTCTAAGCCTACGAGTACTAGGCCGCAGAATACTCGATACCATTAACCGACGATTGTGTATACATGTACGAAAAATTAGCACCGAAATTTTCCAAAAGATACGCTATAGGTACATACACCGAAAGATAGATACAGTCTCGACAAAAACACAATTGAGAAATATCACTTAGCTTCGAAAGCGTGAGCGCATGGAGCAGCTTCGAAAAGACGTGACCTCGCCGTGATCTCAAAGGAACATCAGCCATTCGATGGCCAACTGCATTTTGGGTGGTTTTCTTCAACCACCATTGGCCACGAGGCAGGGTTGGGGAAGAAAGGCGTGTCTCCACCTCGTCATAGAGGGGAGGAGTGAGCCAGCCCCGAACAACCAACCTAGCACGAGGGGTTTGGTTTGAGAGGGCGGAGGAAGAGCGTTTGGGGGAGGTTCGCAAAGGTTGAGGGGCGGGGCGTTCCCCAAGCAGTTGAGACAAGGAGGGAGGAGACAAGAGCTGGGTCGTCAGAGAGTTGCGCTTTTACTGAGTCCAAAGAAAGAGCTGGGTCGTCAGAGAGTTGCGCTTTTACTGAATCCAAAGAAAGAGCTGGGTCGTCAGAGAGTTGCGCTTTGACTGAGTCCAAAGAAAGAGCTGGGTCGCCAGAACAGATGCGCTTTTACTGAGACAAGCAGCTCCGACCCGTGACACCGCGCACACGACAGGCTCGGTGGCATCAGCGGCCGTCGAGGTCCAGCCCGACGTCCCGTGCGGGATCAAGCTCCAGCCAGCTCCGTGCCGTCCTCCCCCCTCCAGCCACACACCTCCTTCCAGCAATCCACTCTGCAATTCCCCACGTGAGTCAGTGTCTTCGTTTGTTCTGTCCTGGGTAGTAAGTAAGCCTGTTAGATAAGCTAGTATTTTCCGTGTGTCTCTAAAAGCTTCTGTATATTATTTTCGTATCTTTCCTTCTCCTTGGTTATTTTGAGCCTGTAAATAGTAAATAAATTTAGTAGTATTTTCAAACCTTTCTTTGCCTTCGTCTTCCTTTTCTTCACATCCGTGTCGTCTTAGTCTTTTGCCGATTGAATAGCGGTGGCGCGATACGGCCAACGTTTGGGTTGAATCGGGTTTTAGTCGGGGAATAACTGTTCGGCCGCGGTTACACCACCGCTCGGTAAAAATAACATCTAATCCGCGGACCGTAACAATATATATATACATATATATATATATACATATATATATATATATATATATATATAGTTGCGGTTTTCAGTTTTGTACAATAAAGGTTAAATTTCCCCCTCATAGTTAGTCACACAACAACACATAGCCTCACGATAGTACAGTTATTTCTTAGTATTTGAGAGCATAGTCCTTTTCCTGTGTTAGTCTTGCGTTGAGTAGAAAAATGAGAGAAGGTCCTTTCATTGCTCCATTGCCTTATGCCTCTTACGCCTCTTTATGCTGCCTTTGGCTTTTTGGCGCGAGTTAACACAAGGCAGGCCTGGCAGGTAGGGTCGGGACCGAATGAGGGCGGCAGAGAAGCTGACGGTAAGCGCAAGCCACCAATCAGGGCTCAAAGGGAGTGGCTGCGGCAATGCGTCACAGAGTGTGGTTGGAACGTTCGAGAGGGCTCAGGGCGTGTCCATATAACCCATTGCGCAAACCCCCAAAGGAGTGAAAGAGTACAGCAGTTGAGTCGAGCAGTTCGGAGGTGAGCAGGAGTTGAGTGCGGAGAGGTTCGAGTATTGATGAGAGTTACGAGATCGGAGAAAGACGCGCATGAATCCCGTATAAGCGCTCCTATTAAAGTGACGCTCGGTTGAGCTTAAGGCCGAGCCTCTATTGCATTGGGTTACGTGAGTGATAGCGCGCGGGTTACTAAACGCGCTGTGGAACCGCCCAGCCGCGCTGAGAGACGCGTACAATTCCTTCCGGCCTCATCTGCTGCCTTTTGTTCGAGAGACGCGCTGCGAGGATCCTTCCCACCACCTGCTTGCCATCTTCGTGGGACGTGCTGGGACCGTGGAGAGCACGCCGGGCTGCCGATCCTGGACGACCAAGGCAGCGCGTGGACACCATTCTGCCTGCAATTCCCCTGTGAGAGTGTGATCGGGCCCGAGTCTGGGTGTAAGTACAAGACTGATTAACTTCTGCTCTGTGTCTGCTTTCTACCGAATTGTACATCAGTGTAAATAATAATTAAATTGTGTTATTCCTTTTATTCGACCGTCTTGTGTTTTCCATCATTGACTAAGTGTGGTACGAATAGAACCGCTCTAATCGGGGTCCAATATTAACGGTAACTGCACGGACCACGTGGTACGCAATCCGCTCGGTGTACTCAATTTGCACGTGGCTCGTGCGAGGCTTGGTTCCCCGCATCCGTGGCGGCGCAGGTATTTAGGTACGTGTGAGACTTGGTCCCGAAACCCTACCTTGAGTTTGCCCGGAAGAGGCGTTTCAAGTCTCTGTTACGCCGGCCCAGAAAGAACAAGGGGCTTAATCCCCCCTTGGTAAGGGTAGGAAGGGCGGCGGAAAACCATAACAATCTATCTATAATTCCAGCAATCTCTGTGTGTCTGTGTGTCTGTGTGTCTGTGTGTCTGTGTGTCTGTGTGTCTGTGTGTCTGTGTGTCTGTGTGTTTGTCTGTGACCGCTGTTTCTCGACAACCACGGGTCCGATATACTTGAAACTTGCCAGGTATATTGCTGGGGACCCGAGGATGTGCCTTTTCAAGGTTTGTAATTAATCGGACAAGTACCTACCGAGCTATGTCCAAAAAACGCTTCAACCAATCAGAGAGCAGCGAGCTATCACGTGTGCCGAACCGTTAATGCAATGCAAGCGTTAATGCGTTAATGCAAGGCTTTTCTTTTTTTCCCTCTTCTCTTTCTACTTTTCCTTGCGATTAAATTGCAAACAGCCAAAATACGTTGGCGCTAATTGAATAATTGGCCATTAACACTAAAATAATCGTAACTGCGATATGCCAACTTCCGGACAGTGCAGCCTTCCATGTTGTTGTTGTTTGCAGCAGCTGTTTGCAGCAAGGCAAGGCTTTTCTTTTTTTCCCTCTTCTCTTTCTACTTTGCCTTGCGATTAAATTGCAAACAGCCAAAATACGTTGGCGCTAATTGAATAATTGGGCATTATGTTTTACAACTAATAAAAACGAATTTGCGATTCATTCGCTTTCCTGCGCGTTTGTGTATGCGATGGCGATTTCTTTACCAAACTCCGGAAGCCGTTCGCTTTGGACCGAACCATTGCATGTAAATAGAGGGGGGGGATTGTCACCACTCGCAAGCCGTTCGCTTTGGACCAAACCATTTCATGTAAATAGGGGGGGGGATATAATTTTAGATATATATATAGTACGGGCATGCCCTAGTATATATAAATGTCGGAAACATGCTTTTAATTATACCTTTTGACTTATCTAATTAATGATTGCATTTAATTCGTGTATGCTTTGTAAAAGAAAATATAGAATTAAGCTTTCTATGTTCCCTTTTGGCTTCAATTGTGCTTTACAGCCAAACTCACTTGCTTCATGTTCGAAAAATGTTGTTGATTACACTTTCCTGCTCGCTGAGAAAGCCTCCCCAAAGAGATATATCTTTTGCAACTCTTGAACTCAAGGTCTGGTTAACATCTGTCAAAGACGATAAGGGCTTAAGGGAATGTTGCATTACCCTTCTCCCACGGTTTTCCCTTGAGCTCAGCATTCCCCAGGATAGGACGAGGGTGGGGGCTGTTAAGTCCAGTCTCCCTTTCTTTGTTTCACAATGCTGAGCTTGCAAAGCTAGCGGAGATCCTTATCAAACTCTGCACATATATAAGGAACGTCTTTTACAAAGGAACTTCGGAGTGTCTGGGACTTGTGCTGTTCGATTGAATTGTATATTCCTTTCATTCCCCGCAGCTGCGTAGTGGTTTTCAATAAACGCTTGTTATTCCTTGAACTCGAGTTGTGGATCCTGGTTCGATTCCCAACATATATATTGTTGCGGTTTTGTAATAAAGGTTAAGTTGTTATTTCTTAGTAAATGTGAGCGTAGTCCTTTCCTGTGTTAGTTTTGCGTTGAGTAGGCCAGTGAAAATTAGGTGTCCTTATGGCGCTTTGGTTTGGTATTGGCGCCGAAATACCACGCGGCAGGCCTGAACAAGTCGACCAAGGCCGAAGGAAGGCAGAGGAGGAGCCATCGGTAAGCACGAGCCGCCAATCAGGGCTCGAGGGGAGTGGCTTACCACTGCGGCAAACGGCGGGGTTTGGAACATTCGAGTCGGGCTGGGGCGGGGCCATATAACCCCATGCCCCGAGCCCCCCACCTCAGTTCGGGTGAGAATACGGCAGTTCAGATCGGAGATGAGAGCAGTTGAGGTCCGGAGCAGATGAGTGGAGGACGCGCGTCAGTATTGAGTGATATCGTATGAACTGAATTACTCCGTTGTACACGAACTTGCCCTGCTCCCCGCAGTATTAATCGCGCTGGAAAAGACGACCCGCGCCGGGCCACAGACGCGCGATTTTCCTCCTGCCTGCCTTTGCCTGAATACGCGCCGCGAGGATTTCCCCTCCTGCCTGCCTTCGCCGGGATACGTGCTGTGAGGCCGCCAGAGGACCACGCCGGGTGAGCTGTTCCTGGTGCGACCGAAGCAGGCACGTTCGGCGCGCGAACATCCTTCCTCCATCTCCCCGTGTGTGTAAGTGGGCCCATTGTCTGGAGATAAGTATAAGATTGATTAAGTTCTGCCCTGTGTCCCTTTCCTTCTACCAATTCCTGTGAAATGTAAATAAATCCTGTTATTTCTTCTGATTCAACCGTTTTGTCTTTTCCACCATTGGTCTTGCATGGTACGAATTAGATCGCTCTAATCGGGTTCTATAGAAAGGTAACAGCACGAGTCACGTGGTACGCAATCCGCTCGGGCGTACTCAATCACGCGTGGTTCGTGCGAGACTCGATCCCCGCTTCCCCTGCGGCATGGGTACTCAAGGTACGTGTGAAATTGTCCCGAAACCCTTTTTCTACGTGCATGGCACCCGCTCCGGCGGCCATTTGGGCAGAACAAAGACAACATCTCGGGTCCGCCGGAGGTTCTATTGGGTGAATATGGGGCGCGATATACAGGACTGGTGTCGGAGATGCGACGCCTGTACTGCTAAAAAGGGACCAGCACGGAGGATGAGGGCCCCCCTTCCATTAAACCAGATGAGGGCCCCCTTCCATTAAACCAGATGGGGGCCCCCCTTGAGCGGGTGGCTATGGACATTCGGACCACTACCCCGGACCCGCCAAGGTAATAAGTACATCCTAGTAGTTATGGACTATTTCACCAAGTGGCCGAAGGCCTATGCCCTCCCCAACCAAGAAGCCGGGGTGGTAGCACAGGCTTTTGTGGAAGGATTTGTATGTCGGCATGGGATTCCGGAGGAGCTGCACACTGACCAGAGTTGAAATTTTGAAAGCCAATTATTAAAAGATGTGTGCAGGCTCCTGTCAATTCGGAAAACAAGGACAACGCCCTTAAGACCTCAATCTGACGGGATGGTGGAAAGGTTCAACCGAAACCTGATCCAACAATTGGCACTATTCACCACCACCCGTCAGGACGACTGGGACGAACATCTCCAGTATTTGTTAATGGCCTACCGAACCAGCAAGCATGGGGCCACCGCATGTAGTCCAGCGTTGCTTATGTACGGGCGGGAGTTGCGGGCTCCCGCCGACCTGCTATGCGGTCCCGTGCCAGAAACCCCTCATAGACCGCCAGGGGAGGGCTATGCACGTCACCTAGAGGAAGGCATGGAGAGGGTCCATGCCTTCGCCCGCCGCCAGCTCCATCTGGCGGGTGCCAAGATGAAGCGCAGGTACGACCACCGGAGCCAGGGGAGTCAGTATTCTCCGGGGATGAAGATTTGGTTCTATAATCCCCGGAGGCGGAAGGGCAGGTGCCCCAAAACTCACCTCGCCTTAGCAAAGCCCGGGGGTCGTCCTGGCGCAAATTTGCGACGTGGTCATTAAGATCAAAATGGGACCACGAGCCCTCCCTTTGATGGTCCATGCCAACTGAGTGAGACCCTACACGGGCGAACAGGCGCCCTCATGGATCGCCTTGGCCTTAGAGGCCGAGGCAGGACCCATTACCTCCAATGACGGGGGCTCATAGTTCAGAGGACTGGGGGGAGTAGTGTTGGGGGAATGGTGTACCCCATGTGGGGGAATGGTAGTGTTACCATTCCTCACACAGGGCCCATGAGCATTCGTTTAGGGGGATGGCAGTGATAGGCAAATGGGGGTGCCAGCAATGGTTACCTTCATGGGGCACCGAAGCTAGCCGAGGGAGGGCTAGGATAATGTTAGGGACCTAGCAGACTGTAGAGACAAGATTTAAGTAGTGACACTTGTACTGTAGAGGGGACGTAGGTAGCTTAGATGGATGATAAAGACAAGGGAGTGCATAGTGTAAAGGGACGACGAGGGAAGCACGAGAGTAGGGGAACTCAGGTAGTTAGATGATGCTGTGTGTTTGAGTTGTGTGTGGAAAATAAAAGGAATTGTGTTTGAGGTGTGCGAGCACAAAAGGGGTGCGAGAAAAATGGTGTGCGAGATAAGTGGTTTGGAATGCTTGGTGTGGGAATAAAAGGTGTGGAATGCATGGTGCGAAGGAGTGAATGGGGGGAGGTGGAACCCATTCACGGATGCCCGGGGTGGGTAGTGTAAAGCCAGGTAGAGGGAATAGGCAAAATTTGCATGGATATTGACACCTGTGGTGCGGGTAGTGGAAACGAAGTGTTTTGTTGGGTGCATGAGTATGTGGAATGGCTGGGAGTGTGGCTTAATTGGTGCGTGTGGTTATTGGGGCACTCCACCACTGATAGTTTGTCGGCCAGGTGAGGCTGCAGGTAGGCTCTGGGAGCCGGTTAGTTGTAGTGTTGAGTGGGGCCCGAGGATCCCAGGAGAGGACCCGGGTTGCCCAATGCCAAGGTGGGCATCAGGGGGTAAAGTGCCAGGAGGGGCCTTCCCCAGTTAGGTAGTCGCAGGAGCAGGTAGGCTCGGGTGGCGACTTCAGTGGCGGAGGTGAGCAGGTAGGCGCGGGGAGTCTACACCTGCTGGTAGAGCCACACGCCCCAGCCCCAAAATTGTGCGAGGGCACAGTGTGAAAATTCGTTGGGAGTGAGACCCAAATTCGAAGAGCACCACAGAGTGGGCAATGGTAATTCGGGTTCTTAGAACCACATAGTTTAAAGAGGCCAATTGGCAGGGTACGACCCCGGGTAGTTTAAATGAGTTAATGTTACTTGAGTCATTAGGATGAGAAATCCCTTCGCACCATCCACAGCCAGTCACCGAGGAGGACGAAGCTCCACACCAGGGCTCTGTCAGCCGATTGAGTTGTAAGACGCATCATGATGTAATGTGACATTGTGTTTGTTCCATTCCTTCCTTCCTGGGAGGGATTGGGGGACGAATTTGGAATTAGAGGGGGATATGGGAGACAAGACGTAGAGATGGATTTTGAATACAAGGGGGGCTAGGGTAGTGTAGCCGACGGTGGGGGGTACGGACGGCTAGGGACGAGCCTGCTCTGCTCGCTCTTCCGCGTCCCTCGCACCGCGTTGCCTTGTTGTTCTATGTGCCACTGTGTGCTTTCCGCTTTGCTTGTTCTGCCTTGTCTCTCCCCCCACCCCAGGACCATTTTGGAGGTGGAGCTGTGCAGCACCATCGACCTGTGCAGCATCCCTTCTGCACCTTGCTACATCTGTGCAGCCGAACCACACAGCACTTTGCTGCCATATCCTTTTGCTGCAACCTTGTTGCACCTGTGCAGCACTTTTCTGCCAAACCCTTTGTTGCACCTTGTTGCACTCATGGACCACAAGCCTTGTGGCCTTGCACCTCTGGCTGTGCAGCATTTTGCTGCAAAATCATCTTGCACCTTCGACCACTTGTTTGAGTGGCATTAATGCCACGCAGTCCGACCACGTGAAATTGGCACTGCTGGCAAAATAAAAGCATTTTTGTGCATTTCATTATGGTGTGCTAGGCATAAGAAGATGTGCAAGTTTAGATAGCCCTGAAGTTTAAAATGGCCTGTATGCCGGTCCAGGGGCTAGCCGGTTTGATATATGCACACAGGAGAAGCGAGAAGCAAGAAGCAAGATACAAGAAGCAAGCAGCAAGTGTCATGATTTTGAGTGTGTTTTGCTGTGTTTTCTCTCCCCTCCAATCTTCTCTTCCAAAAAGGACAGGTCCTGGGCCATAGCATTGTAAATAAAATTAAGTTACGTGCTTGTAAATACAAGAATGCTGCCCACCGGCTGTGTGTTTAGTTTGAAATTCCGGAAATACTCGGGTAGTTGTGGGCGTGAATCTGTTATGAAGCTGCTCAACGCAATAGGAGGGACATATCTAGTGTTTTAAAACTGTCGCACACACGGGTCAGAGTAAATGTTAGGGGGAACCACACCTATGTGTCACATGTTAAAAGTAAAGTTAATTTTGCATATCATTCTCCACCGGTCGTTCCATTGGTGGTTTCGACTCGGGGATGAGTCCGACGAGGGAGGGGTGGAGTGTTGCGGTTTTGTAATAAAGGTTAATTTCCCCTCCTAGTTAGTTACACTACAACATGTAGCCTCGCTTAAGTTCAGTTATTTCTTAGTAAATGTAAGCGTAGTCCTTTCCTGTGTTAGTTTTGCGTTGAGTAGGCCAATGAAAATTAGGTGTCCTTATGGTGCTTTGGTTTGGTATTGGTGCCGAAATACCACGCGGCAGGCCTGAACAAGTCGACCAAGGCTGAAGGAAGGCGGAGGAGGAGCCATCGGTAAGCACGAGCCGCCAATCAGGGCTCGAGGGGAGTGGCTTACCACTGCGGCAAACGGCGGGGTTTAGAACATTCGAGTCTGGCTGGGGTGGGGCCATATAACCCCGTGCCCCGAGCCCCCCACCTCAGTTCGGGTGAGAATACGGCAGTTCAGATCGGAGACGAGAGCAGTTGAGGTCCGGAGCAGATGAGTGGAGGACGCGTGTCAGTATTGAGTGATATCGTATGAACTGAATTACTCCGTTGTACATGAACTTGCCCTGCTCCCCGCACTCCGCGCAGTATTAATCGCGCTGTAAAAGACGACCCGAGATTTTCCTCCTGCCTGCCTTTGCCTGAATACGCGCCGCGAGGATTTCCCCTCCTGCCTGCCTTCGCCGGGATACGTGCTGTGAGGCCGCCAGAGGGCCACGCCGGGTGAGCTGTTCCTGGAGTGACCGAAGCAGGCGCGTTCGGCGCGCGAACATCCTTCCTCCATCTCCCCGTGTGTGTAAGTGGGCCCATTGTCTGGATATGTATAAGATTGATTAAGTTCTGCCCTGTGTCCCTTTCCTTCCACCAATTCCTGTGAATAGTGTAAATAAATCCTGTTATTTCTTCTGATTCGACCGTTTTGTCTTTTCCACCATTGGTCTCGCATGGTACGAATTAGATCGCTCTAATCGGGTTCTATAGAAAGATAACAGCACGAGTCACGTGGTACGCCATCCGCTCAGGCGTACTCAATCACGCGTGGTTAGTGCGAGACTCGATCCCCGCTTCCGCTGTGGCGTGGGTACTCAAGGTACGTGTGAAATTGTCCCGAAACCCTTTTTCCACGTCTGCCCGGAAGTGACGACTCGGTCTCACGGTTTCGAAGACCCAGAGGGAAAAAAGGGGCTTCATCTCCCCTTTGTAACGGGAACGGGCTTCGAAGATCCGCAACAATATATACATATAATAAGCAAAGGTACGCAGAGTCGATCGTGGCGGTTCTATAGTTGGTTTGGTTCAATGGTGGCACTTTTATGAGCCTTGCTCATTACCTGAATGGACGGTAGAGGGTATTGTCATCGGGGCATGAGTTCACATTGCAGTAATATCCCAGTTTACGAACTTCTGATTTACAAACTTTCAACCTTACAAACCAAGGTTTTTGACACCAAATCCTAAAAGTACGAACTTTTGCTCAACTTCAGTCAACTCTGATTTCAAAAAGTAATTTAAAACGAGACTTCATGATCTTTTGCTCAACAATTTTGATTGTGATCGGGTTAACAACAAGAGCAGACAAACCATCTGCGATAGGTGAGGTCATATTTGGTGGTTCATTGATGACCGTTTATGTTTGATCGGCTTTAAGATGACATTTATCCAAAAGGATGAGATTTTAAAAAGGCAAACAAAGCAGAGTTCAAACTTGGTTATTGTTGAATTACAAATCGATATCATTCATACCAAATAGGTTTGATATCCCCATACAGAATGGGACCAGTGCAGGAGTATCATCTTTACTTAGCACAATCTATTCATGTATCGACCGCTTCGAAAAGATGACGTAAATCTTGGGCAGTAAATGTCATCAAAAGAGGAACGAAGCGGGAGGGGTGGGGTGGGGGGGGGGGGAGGGGAGGATGAAAGACTGCTGTTAAAACAGGGGGCTGTGGGGGGGGGAGGGGTACACTGATAAAACAGGGGGTATGGGGGGAGGGGGGAGTACACTGATAAAACAGGGGTATGGGGGAGAGGGGGGGGGGAGTACACTGATAAAACAGGGGTATGGGGGGGGGAGTGGGGGCAGTACACTGATAAAACAAGGGTATGGGGGGAGTGGGGGGAGTACACTGATAAAACAGGGGTATGGGGGGAGTGGGGGGAGTACACTGATAAAACAGGGGTATGGGGGAGGGGGGAGTACACTGATAAAACAGGGGTATGGGAGGAGGGGGGGGGAGTACACTGATAAAACAGGGGAATGGGGGGATATGGGGGGGGGAGTACACTGATAAAACAGGGGTATGGGGGGGGGAGTACACTGATAAAACAGGGGTATGGGGGGAGTACACTGATAAAACAGGGGTATGGGGAGGGAGGGGGGGGAGTACACTGATAAAACAGGGGTATGGGGGGAGTGGGGGGAGTACACTGATAAAACAGGGGTATGGGGGGAGGGGGGGAGTACACTGATAAAACAGGGGTATGGGGGGCGAGGGGGGAGTACACTGATAAAACAGGGGTATGGGGGGAGTACACTGATAAAACAGGGGTATGGGGGGAGGGGGGAGTACAATGATAAAACAGGGGAATGGGGGGGAGGGGGGGAGTACACTGATAAAACAGGGGTATGGGGGAGAGGGGGGGAGTACACTGATAAAACAGGGGAATGGGGGGGGAGGGGGGAGTACACTGATAAAACAGGGGTATGGGGGGAGGGGGGGAGTACACTGATAAAACAGGGGTATTGGGGAGAGGGGGGGAGTACACTGATAAAACAGGGGTATGGGGGGAGTGGGGGGAGTACACTGATAAAACAGGGGAATGGGGGGATATGGGGGGGGGGGAGTACACTGATAAAACAGGGGTATGGGGGGAGTACACTGATAAAACAGGGGTATGGGCGGGAGGGGGGGAGTACACTCATAAAACAGGGGAATGGGGGGATATGTGGGGGAGTACACTGATAAAACAGGGGTATGGGGGAGTGGTGGGAGTACACTGATAAAACAGGGGTATGGGGGAGTGGTGGGAGTACACTGATAAAACAGGGGTATGGGGGGGGGAGGGGGGAGCACACTGATAAAACAGGGGAATGGGGGGCTATGGGGGGGGAGTACACTGATAAAACAGGGGAATGGGGGGATATGGGGGGTACACTGATAAAACAAGCGTATGGGGGGAGGGTGGAGTACACTGATAAAACAGGGGTATGGGGGGAGTGGGGGGGGGGGGAGTACACTGATAAAACAGGGGTATGGGGGGAGTACACTGATAAAACAGGGATATGGGGGGGAGGGGGGGAGTACACTGATAAAACAGGGGTATGGGGGGAGCGGGGGAGTACACTGATAAAACAGGGGTATGGGGGGGAGGGGGGAGAGTACACTGATAAAACAGGGGTATGTGGGGGAGGGGGGAGTACACTGATAAAACAGGGGTATGGGGAGGAGGGGGAGAGTGCACTGATAAAACAGGGGTATGGGGGGGAGGGGGGAGTGCACTGATAAAACAGGGGTATGGGGAGGAGGGGGGAGTGCACTGATAAAACAGGGGTATGGGGAGGAGGGGGGAGTGCACTGATAAAACAGGGGTATGGGGGTAGGGGGGAGTGCACTGATAAAACAGGGGTATGGGGAGGAGGGGGGAGTGCACTGATAAAACAGGGGTTTGGGGAGGAGGGGGAGTGCACTGATAAAACAGGGGTATGGGGAGGAGGGGGGAGTGCACTGATAAAACAGGAATATCGGGGGGAGGGAGTAGTACACTGATAAAACAGGGATATGGGGGGAGTGGGGGGAGTACACTGATAAAACAGGGGTATGGGGAGGAGGGGGGGAGTGCACTGATAAAACAGGGGTATGGGGAGGAGGGGGGAGTGCACTGATAAAACAGGGGTTTGGGGAGGAGGGGGAGTGCACTGATAAAACAGGGGTATGGGGAGGAGGGGGGAGTGCACTGATAAAACAGGAATATCGGGGAGAGGGAGGAGTACACTGATAAAACAGGGATATGGGGGAGTGGGGGGAGTACACTGATAAAACAGGGGTATGGGGAGGAGGGGGGGAGTGCACTGATAAAACAGGGGTATGGGGGGAGGGGGGAGTGCACTGATAAAACAGGGGTATGGGGAGGAGGGGGGAGTGCACTGATAAAACAGGGGTATGGGGAGGAGGGGGGGGGGGAGTGCACTGATAAAACAGGAATATGGGGGGGAGGGAGGAGTACACTCATAAAACAGGGATATGGGGGGAGTACACTGATAAAACAGGGGTATGGGGGGTATGGGAGAGTGGGGGGAGTACACTGGACTGATAAAACAGGGATATGGGGGGAGGGGGGAGTACACTGATAAAACAGGGATATGGGGGGAGTGGGGGGAGTACACTGATAAAACAGGGGTATGGGGAGGAGGGGGGGAGTGCACTGATAAAACAGGTGTATGGGGGGTATGGGAGAGTGGGGGGAGTACACTGATAAAACAGGGGAATGGGGGGATATGCGGGGGGGGAGTACTCTGATAAAACAGGAGTATGGGGAGGAGGGGGGGAGTGCACTGATAAAACAGGGGTATGGGGGGGAGGGGGGAGTACACTGATAAAACTGGGGTATGTGGGGGAGGGGGGGAGTACACTGATAAAACAGGGGAATGGGGGGAGTGGGGGGAGTACACTGATAAAACAGGGGTATGGGGATGAGGGGGGCAGTGCACTGATAAAACAGGGGTATGGGGGGGAGGGGGGTAGTACACTGATAAAACAGGGGTATGGGGAGGAGGGGGGGAATGCACTGATAAAACAGGGGTATGGGGAGGAGGGGGGAGTGCACTGATAAAACAGGGGTATGGGGAGGAGGGGGGAGTGCACTGATAAAACAGGGGTATGGGGGGGAGGGGGGAGTGCACTGATAAAACAGGGGTTTGCGGAGTGCACCGATAAAACAGGGGTATGGGGAGGAGGGGGGAGTGCACTGATAAAACAGGGGTATGGGGAGGAGTGGGGGGGGAGTGCACTGATAAAACAGGAATATGGGGAGGAGGGGGGGGGGAGTACACTGATAAAACAGGGATATGGGGGGAGTGGGGGGAGTACACTGATAAAACAGGGGTATGGGGGGTATGGGGGGGAGTACACTGATAAAACAGGGATATGGGGGGGAGGGAGGAGTACACTGATAAAACAGGGATATGGGGAGAGTGGGGGGAGTACACTGATAAAACAGGGGTATGGGGAGGAAGGGGGGGAGTGCACTGATAAAACAGGAATATGGGGAGGAGGGGGGAGTGCACTGATAAAACAGGGGTATGGGGAGGAGGGGGGAGTGCACTGATAAAACAGGGGTATGGAGGGAGTGGTTGGGAGTACACTGATAAAACAGGGATATGGGGGGAGTGGGGGGGAGTACACTGATAAAACAGGGGTATGGGGAGGAAGGGGGGGAGTACACTGATAAAACAGGAATATGGGGAGGAGGGGGGGAGTGCACTGATAAAACAGGGGTATGGGGAGGAGGGGGGAGTGCACTGATAAAACAGGGGTATGGAGGGAGTGGGGGGAGTACACTGATAAAACAGGGATATGGGGGGAGTGGGGGGAGTACACTGATAAAACAGGGGTATGGGGAGGAAGGGGGGGAGTACACTGATAAAACAGGAATATGGGGAGGAGGGGGGGAGTGCACTGATAAAACAGGGGTATGGGGAGGAGGGGGGAGTGCACTGATAAAACAGGGGTATGGAGGGAGTGGGGGGAGTACACTGATAAAACAGGGGTATGGAGGGAGTGGGGGGAGTACACTGATAAAACAGGGATATGGGGGGAGTGGGGGGAGTACACTGATAAAACAGGGATATGGGGGGAGTGGGGGGAGTACACTGATAAAACAGGGATATGGGGGGAGTGGGGGGAGTACACTGATAAAACAGGGATATGGGGGGAGTGGGGGGAGTACACTGATAAAACAGGGATATGGGGGGAGTGGAGGGAGTACACTGATAAAACAGGGATATGGGGGGAGGTGGGGGGAGTACACTGATAAAACAGGGATATGGGGGGAGTGGAGGGAGTACACTGATAAAACAGGGATATGGGGGGAGTGGAGGGAGTACACTGATAAAACAGGGATATGGGGGGAGGTGGGGGGAGTACACTGATAAAACAGAACTGAAAATGTGGAACGAGGATAATTCGAACACAAATATTAAATAATCAAATGCAATGCCAATGGCAATGTGAAGCCGCAGACCGAAAGAGCTTGCTCACCTCGACTTGCGCCATGATCTTGTGGAACACAAAAGAAAACTGGAAACTTTTCACGAAACAAACGCAGAAAAATGAAAATGAAACAAAGCAATTCAAGGAATGGAAGCAAATGAAATCAATGGACAAGGTGAAAACCACGATCCGGAATATTGCCGTACGCGAACGTGGAGCTTTCACTTCCGGGTTACATTTAATTCCTGGGATACATTTACGTGAAATGAGATTTGGTTATTCAACATCGTTATTTATCGCAAACTTCGAGCGAAAACGGGCTCTGTATAAATATGCAGACATTACTATATGGAAAATACTATGTCTGTGATGTTGCAAACACAACTAATACACCGCCTACGATCTTCGGCTGTTACACTGCTGTAGAAAATGCACCACACGATTCTGATATCAAATTTAAAATTGAATTGACGATATATCAGCAAGTCGGAAGACTTCCTTTGTAGGAATGACAATTCCTCAAAAAATAAAACCTACCAAGATACGAACTTGTGAACCTATAAAAGTACCAACCAATCAGTCGTCTGTGGAGAATTTCACATCAAATAACACTCAATAACCCTTGCCTTGGTGTGCTGCATATTTTTATATTTTTATTTTATTTTATTTTTCATTTAAAAAATTACATTTTTTGTCGTTTACAAAAAAAAAAAGATTTTTTTCATCTTCTGACAAATCTGCGACAGTAGCACACAAAGAGTTAAAAGTTTGGAGAGCATCTCTGAACTTCAAAATTGACAGAACAAAAATGTCCCGTTTGTAATTCTTGTTTTCATTTCAGACAGTAACTCAACATTGGGTTCAGCTCAGCACTTTGTTCAAACCGAATCGATTGTATTTTACAGTGAGAAGGTCCATGACACCTGAAATTTTTCACAACTTTAAAGTATTCCACGAAAAGTAAGCATAACTGTGGAGTATACACAATGGGCAATGAAGTGCCAAGAGGGGTGGGCGGGACAACGGCTGTCAATCAGCCTAATGGGGGCGGGGCCACAAAACACATTTGACCATATGTCCTAATTAGATTGCTAAATCGTCTATGAAGTATGTACAGTGCTGTATCATTACAATGTGAGTACATCTATAAAGTATGTACAGTGCTGTATCATTACAATGTGAGTACATCTCTAAAGTATGTACAGTGCTGTACCATTACAATGTGAGTACATCTATAAAGTATGTACAGTGCTGTACCATTACAATGTGAGTACATCTATAAAGTATGTACAGTGCTGTACCATTACAATGTGAGTACATCTATAAAGTATGTACAGTGCTGTACCATTACAATGTGAGTATATCTATAAAGTATGTACAGTGCTGTACCATTACAATGTGAGTACATCTATAAAGTATGTACAGTGCTGTACCATTACAATGTGAGTACATCTATCAGGTTTGGACTACAACATTTATAAACTAGAACGGCACTTATAAACTAGAGAGCATACCTCGGCCAGGGTAAACAGTTTAGGTTTTGGATCCCTCTGGTCGGTCAGGTCTGGATTCAGACCTAACCCAAAATATAATTGGCTTGTTCTTGTTGCCTAAACAACTCATCCACCAAGTTTTGTCATAAGTCGTCCGCAACTTTTGAAATATTATCCTATATATCGTTTTTGGCCCTATCACTTAATGGTGAAGAAAAAGAATCATCATCATCATACTAAAATACACAATTTGGTGTCTGTCCGTCTGTCTGATGATTTTTTGACCGCGATACATTCCATTGTTACTTATCCAATCTCAACCAAATTTTCAGGATGATTAAGGGTTACATAATGAAGGTTGGAGTGCATTCAATTTGTCCCCCTACCCAAGGGGGTTTTCTCCCCCAAGCAGGTTTTCTTCACCATTGCCACCAATGGGGTTGAGTGTTGAGGTGTATATCAATGTTAAATTAGCTTTATCGTGGCGTTTTTCCAAGGCCGCTTATAATAACAAACCTTATGATAATAGTGTGGCGGACACGAAAGCCCACTGGCATGGTGACATCATTCCGCGCACCAAGTGGGCGGCGGCCACGCCCAAGGGGTAGGCGTGGCCTCAGGATATACACCGGGCGCGCAGCCCGGAGCGCGCCAGTGCTACAGTGACCTCTTGTCAATAAAGACTCTTTTGTTTAACCGCGTTGTCCGCTTCCTCCTTGGTAGCAAGTAAGCGCGCGTAGCACCGCACTTTAATTGGTGACCTCCGACGTTCTGGTCAGCCGTCGCTGACCACCCGACATGGCAACCAACCCGGTAGCAATGAAGCTCCCCGAGTTCTGGGAAGCTCAGGCGGAGATCTGGTTCCTGCAGGCCGAAGCCCAGTTCAGGCTTCGACGCATCACGGCGGACGAGACACGCTACTGCCACGTGGTCGCCTCCCTTGGGGCCGGCGCGGCCGTCCGCGTCGTGTCGGTCCTGAGGAACCCACCGGCCCACGACAAGTACGAGGCGATCAAGCGCCTCCTCCTCGCCACGTTCGGCCTCACAGTGGACGCACGGGCCGATCGCCTCTTCGACCTCCCCGAGCTCGGTGACATGCGACCGTCGGTCCGAATGGACCACATGCTGTCGCTCACGGTCGACGAAACCCCGAACGCTCTATTCCGGGCGTTATTTCGACGCCAGCTGCCAGCACGAGTCCGCCTCGCATTGGCCGGTTCCGCGACGACGGAACCCCGTGCGTTCGCGGCCGAGGCCGACAAGTTCTACGCGGCTTTGGACACGCAGGCGAGTTTCGGTGCGGCCGTAGCGGCTCCCGAGCCCGAACCTCCTGCGGGTGCCCACCCCTGCTCCGAGGGGCGCCTCGTGGCGGCCGCCACGCCCCGCCCACCACCACCGCGGAAGCCGCGCCCTCCAGCTTCGCCGCAAACCTGGTGTTTTTTCCACGCGAGGTTCGGCCACGAGGCTCGGCAATGTCGCCCGCCGTGCTCATTCGGCAGGTCGGGAAACGCCCGGGCCGGCCCTAGGTAGTGGCACTGAGCGCCGGCCGATTAAACAGCCTCCTGTACATAATGGACACCTTGTCCGGGCGCCGTTACCTGTGCGACACGGGAGCGCAGGTGAGTGTCATTCCTGCCAGTACGTCCGACAAGCAAACCGCGGGCCGAGGCCCCACGCTGCTTGCGGCAAATGGTACGTCTATTCGCACGTACGGAAAACGCTGTCTCTCTCTGCGGTTCGGAGGGCTGGTTTTCCGTTGGTCGTTCGTTACGGCCGACGTGCCGATGGCACTGCTCGGCGCGGACTTCTTATGTGCTAATGGATTACTGGTGGATGTAAAGCGCAGAAGGCTTGTCCAGGCTGAGACGTTCAGCTCGCTCGCGTGCGCGCTGCCCGGCTCGTTGAGCAGCTCACAGAGCGGCTCATCGTGCGGCTCGCCGAGCGGCTTGCTGAGCGGTTCAGTTCCGGCCAGGTTCATCTGTACGCTTCCGGCAGCGGAAGAATTCGCCCGCCTCCTCGCGGGTTTCCCGGCCCTCACGCGGCCCACTTTCTCGGCGGGGGCCATCAAACACGGGATGGAACACCACATCCCCACCGCTGGGCCACCGGTCTACGCCCGGGCACGCCGCCTCGAACCGACGAAGCTCGCCATAGCTAAAGCGGGGTTCGCTACGCTGGAGCGGCTCGGCATTGTGCGGCGCTCCGAGAGCGCGTGGGCGTCCCTGCTCCACATCGTGCCCAAGCCCGGCGGGGGATGGCGACCGTGTGGGGACTACCGGCGCCTCAACGATGCCACCACCCCCGACCGCTACCCCGTCCCCCACATCCAGGACTTCTCCGCCCGGTTGGCGGGCATGTCCTTCTTTTCAAAGGTGGACCTCGTACGCGGCTACCATCAGGTCCCTGTCAGGCCGGAGGACATCCCGAAGACGGCCGTCATCACGCCATTCGGGCTTTTTGAATTTCTTCGGATGCCCTTCGGTTTGAAAAATGTGGCTCAGGTATTCCAGCGCCTCATGCACAGCGTCTTGCGCGGCTTGGATTTTTTGTACGTCTACCTGGACGACATCCTCGTCGCCAGCGTGCCCCGCGAAGAGCACCTTCATCACCTCCGCACGCTCTTCGAACGTCTGGGCCAGCATGGCCTCATCGTGAACCCCGCCAAGTGCCGGTTCGGCGTCACCGGCATCGACTTTTTGGGGCACCGTGTCACCAGGCACGGGGCCGTCCCCATCCCGGCCAAGGTGGAGGCGGTGAAGGGGTTTCCGCGCCCCCGCACGATCAAGGGGCTCCAGGAGTTCCTGGGCATGGTAAACTTTTACCATCGGTTCCTGCCCCGCATCGCCCAGCTCCTGCGCCCCTTACACGAGGCCCTTCGAGGGAAGCCGGGCAAAGGTGACGTTACCTGGACCGAGCAGATGGACGCGGCGTTCTCGGGCGCGAAGCTCGCCTTGGCCAACGCCACCATGCTCACGCACCTGGCGCCCGATGCACCGATCGCCCTCACCTCCGATGCCTCGGACTACGCGGTGGGCGCGGTGTACGAGAAATGGGTGCCTGGTGCCTGGCAACCGCTGGCGTTCTTCAGCCGGCAGCTTCGCCCGCCCGAACGCCGTTACAGTACCTTCGACCGCGAGTTGCTTGGGCTTCACATGGCGGTCAGGCACTTCCGCCATCTGCTCGAGGGCCGTGCGTTCACGGCCTTCGTCGACCACAAGCCGCTGGTTTTCGCGATGGGCAAGGTAGCCGAGCCGTGGTCGGCCTGGCAACAGCATCACCTCGCGGCCGTGTCCGAGTACACGACGGACATCCGGCACGTCGCGGTAAAGGACAACCCGGTGGCCGATTGCCTTTCCCGGGCCGTCACCCACGCAATCCACCTTGGCATCGACTATGCCCGGATGGCGGCGGACCAGGCCGCCGACCCCGGGGTCCAGGCCCTGCTGACCGCCGTCACGGGCCTCCGCGTCACCGAGGTGCCCTTCGACGGCGCGGACACGGCCCTCATTTGCGACGTCTCCCTCGGGCGGCCTCGCCCCATCGTGCCCGCAGGCTGGCAGTGCCAGGTTTTTGACGCCATCCATGGCCTGTCCCACCCGGGCACGAAGGCCTCCCAGAGGTTAGTCGCCGACAAGTTTGTCTGGCATGGCCTCCGGAAGGCCGTCCGCGGCTGGACCAGGACATGCCTCGTGTGCCAGCGCGCGAAGGTGCACCAGCATACCCAGGCCCCATTGGCCCCGTTTACGGTACCGGCACGTAGGTTCGACCACGTGCACGTGGACCTGGTGGGACCTCTGCCTCCCTCGCGGGGTTTCACCCATGTCCTTACCATGGTGGACCGCACCACCCGGTGGCCGGACGCCGTGCCTTTAGCGGCGATAACGGCGGCAGACGTCGCGCAGGCGTTCATCGCCACCTGGGTCGCCCGGTTCGGCACCCCCTCGGACATCTCGGCCGCCCGCGGCCCCCAGTTCACCTCGGAGCTCTGGGCCGCGGTCGAGCGGGGGCTCGGGGTCCAGCTGCACCGAACCACGGCCTACCACCCCCAGGCCAACGGCCTGTGCGAGCGGTTCCACCGCTCGTTGAAGGCTGCGCTCCGGGCCACCCTCCGCGACGGCGGCTGGGTCGACAGGCTCCCCTGGGTCCTGCTGGGCCTCCAGACGGCGCCCAAGGAGGGCCTGCGCGCGTCCGCGGCGGAGTTGGTCTTTGGACAACCGCTGCGGGTGCTGGGCGAGTTCCTCCCCGACCCCACGGCACCTTGGTCCGCGGCGCAGGAGCGCTCCGTGCTGCAGGAGACCGCCCGGAGGTTCGCCCCGGTGCCGACGGCGCACCACGGGCACCCACCCACGCACGTCGCCCCGGAGCTTCGCACCGTGGAGTATGTCTTCGTCCGGCACGACGCCCACCGGACACCACTGCGGCCCCCGTACGACGGGCCTTTCCGCGTGCTGGAGATCGGGGTGAAATACTTCACCTTGGACATCGGCGGTACTCCCGACCGCGTCTCGGTGGATCGACTCAAGCCGGCCCACCTCGACGTGGACCACCCACCGCCGGTGGCTCGGCCCCCGCGTCGGGGCCGCCCCCCAGCGGGCGGACCCCCGGCACCGCCCAGCAGCGCCGGCACGCCGCCCCCCGGTCCGGCACCCATCCCGGGTACAGCCGGGGGCACCCCAGCTGGCATCCCTGCACCCGGACGCCGCCAGTCACCAGAGGGCGCTTCGGCCGGGTCATCCGTTTGCCCCGCAAACTGGCCCTCCAGGTGCGCGGGAATTCTGTGGGGGGCGCGTGTGGCGGACACGAAAGCCCACTGGCGTGGTGACATCATTCCGCGCACCAAGTGGGTGGCGGCCACGCCCGAGGGGTAGGCGTGGCCTCAGGATATACACCGGGCGCGCAGCCCGGAGCGCGCCAGTGCTACAGTGACCTCTTGTCAATAAAGACTCTTTTGTTTAACCGCGTTGTCCGCTTCCTCCTTGGTAGCAAGTAAGCACGCGTAGCACCGCGCTTTAATAGCATAATATTATATTAATGTTATTACAAAACAATATTAATACTATTTATATCCAACCTCCCCAAGGGGTTTTTCCTCCTTGAACTAACATCGAATCAATGGTTATAAATAACTTATCATGGCGTTTTTGTGGGAGCAACGGCCGAACGCCTCCACGAGAGGTAAAAAAAATATTATAAACCACAAATACGTATGATTAACTTTTCAAACAGACGCTAATGCTGTTTATAACATTAAACAAAGAAATTTGGAGGAATCCAGACATCCATGATTAAGTTTCACTTACAGAACTGAGCGAAGATCTACTGTAATCTATATACCCCACTGTGGCGGACCACAAGCAAAGTACACGAATCCAGCGCACCAGCAGGTGGCGCGAACGTCCAGGTGGGGAACTGGAAGGCATGCCCCGCCTATCGACCGATCGGCCACGCCCGGGGACGAGGCGTGGCCTCGGCACATATATGCGGGCTCCAAGCTCGGGCCCGCTCAGTGCTACAGTTTGAGCTTTCAGAATAAAGACTCTTTTGATTACCAAACGCGTTGTGGCCTATCTCTTTGGCAAGCAAGTTGCGTGCGTAGCACCACGCTTTATTGGTGACACCTTTTGGTTTAGCCGTTGCTAACCACCGAATGCGTCATGGCCAACAATGCCGTCACGGTAAAACTCCCAGAGTTTTGGGAAGCACAGGCCGATGTGTGGTTCGTGCAGGCCGAAGCGCAATTTCAGCTTCGAGGCTTCACGGCGGACGAGACCAGTTACTACCACGTGGTCGCCTCCCTCGGGCCCGGCACTGCCGCCCGAATCGTGTCCATCCTGCGGCACCCGCCGGCCGACCACAAGTACAGGGCGCTCAAACGTCTCCTCATCACCACGTTCGGCCTCACGGAGATCGAACGGGCCGACCGCCTCCTGGACCTTCCCGAACTCGGCGACACACAACCATCCGTGCGGATGGAACATATGCTGTCGTTGCTGGGTGACCAAGCCCCAGATTTCTTATTTCGGGCGCTCTTCCTACGCCAGCTGCCCGCACAGGTACGCCTCGTGCTGGCCGGTTCCGAAATAAAAGAACCCCGCGCCCTGGCTACAGAGGCCGACAAGTTCTTCGCGGCTTGCGACACGCGGTCGGGTTACGGTGCGGCCGTGGTGGATCCAGAGGCTGATGCTGCTGCGTCCCTCATGGCCGCTGCCGCGCCCCTCCCACCACCACCACCACCACCACCACCGCCGAGAAAACCGCGGCCGCCGAAGCCCCCGCCGCCGCAAGCCTGGTGCTATTTCCACGCAAGGTTCAGCCACAAGGCTAGGAAGTGTTGCCCGCCGTGCTCGTTTGACAAGTCGGGAAACTACCCAGCCGGCGCTCGGTAGCGGCCCTGAGCGTCGGCCGTTCCGGCAGCCTCCTCGTTATCACAGACACCTTGTCCGGGCGCCGTTTCCTCTGCGATACAGGAGCGCAGGTAAGCATCATCCCAGCCTACACGTCCGACAAGCGAACCGCGGGCCGGGGCCCCGAGTTGCTTGCCGCAAACGGTACACCCATCCGCACGTTCGGGAAGCGCTGCCTCTCCCTGCGGTTCGGAGGGCAGTGCTTTCAATGGTCTTTCGTGACCGCTAGAGTGCCGATGGCATTGCTCGGTGCGGACTTCCTATGTGGGAATGGGTTACTGGTCGACGTAAAGCACAAACGGCTCGTCCAGGCTGAAACCTTTAGCTCGATCGCTTGTTCGCTGAACAGCTCGTTAAGCGGCTCACTGAGCGGCTCACCGAGCGGCTCGCAAAGCTGCTTGCTGGAGCGTTCCGTCCTGGCGAGTTTAGTTTGCACGCTTCCGGCATCGGACGACTTTACACACCTCCTCACTAGTTTCCCGACCCTCACGCGGCCCACCTTTTCAGCGGTGGCCGTGAAACACGGGGTGGAGCATCACATCCCCATGGTCGGGCCGCCGGTCTATGCCCGGGCACGCTGACCCGAGCCAACGAAGCTCGCCATGGCGAAAACGGAGTTCGCCACGCTGGAGCGGCTGGGGATCGTACGGCGCTCCAACAGCGCTTGGGATTCCCCGCTGCACATCGTGCCGAAGCCTGGCGGGGGATGGCGGCCGTGTGGGGACTAGCGCCGGCTCAACGATGCCACCACCCCCGACCGCTAACCGGTCCCCCACATTCAGGACTTTTCCGCCCGGTTGGCCAACACGACCGTGTTTTCGAAGGTGGACCTCATCTGGGGCTACCATCAGGTCCCCGTCCAACCGGTCGACGTCCCGAAGACGGCCGTCATCACTCCTTTCGGCCTCTTCGAGTTTCTGAGGATGCCCTTCGGGTTGAAGAATGTGGCTCAGGCGTTCCAGCGGCTTATGAATAGCGTCTTGCACGACTTACCTTTCCTGTTCGTTTACCTGGACGACATCCTAGTCGCGACCGCGTCCCAGGAAGACCACCTGCTCCACCTCCGCACGCTGTTCGAACGCCTGGGCCAGCATGGCCTAATTATCAACCCTGCCAAGTGCCGTTTCGGTGTCACCACCATCGACTTCTTGGGGCACCGCATCACCAGGCACGGGGCCGTCCCATTACCGGTGAAGGTGGAGGCGGTCAGGGATTTCCCACGGCCCCGCACGATCAAGGGGCTCCAGGAGTTCCTGGGCATGGCAAACTTTTACCACCGCTTCATGCCCCACGGGGCCCAGCTCCTCCGCCCCTTGCACGAGGCCGTCCGGGGCAAGCCGGGCAAAGGTGACATCGCATGGTCGGAGCCGATGGCCACGGTGTTCGCGGGGGCAAAGCTGGCTCTGGCCGACGCCACCATGCTGGCGCACCCGGCGCCGGATGCACCGATCGCCCTCACCACCGACGCGTCGGATTACGCGGTGGGCGCTGTGCACGAGCAATGGGTGCGTGGTGCTTGGCAACCGCTGGCGTTTTTCAGCCGGCAGCTTCGCCCGCACGAATGCCGGTACAGCACCTTCGACCGCGAGTTGCTCGGACTCAACCTGGCGGTCCGACACTTCCGCCATCTGCTGGAGGGCCGTCCGTTCACGGCCTTCATGGACCACAAACCCCTTGTGTTCGCGATGGCCAAGGTCGCCGAGCCATGGTCGGCACGGCAGCAGCGCCACCTCTCGGTCGTGTCCGAGTACACGACGGCCATCCGGCACGTCGCGGGGAAGGACAACCCGGTGGTGGATTGCCTTTCCCGGTCCGTCGCCCACGCGGTCCACCTCGGCATCGACTATGCCCGGATGGCGGAGGACCAGACCGCCGACCCCGGCGTCCAGGCCTTGCGGACCGCCGTCATGGGCCTCCGCGTCACCGAGGTGCTGTTCGACGCCGCGGGCACGGCCCTCCTCTGCGACGTCTCCCTCGGTCAGCCGCGCCCCATCGTGCCCGCTGGCTGGCAGCGCCCAGTGTTTGACGCCATCCACGGCCTGTCCCACCCTGGCGCGAGGGCATCCCAGAAACTCGTCGGGGCGAAGTTCGTCTGGCATGGCCTCAGGAGGGACGTCCGCGACTGGGCCAGGACGTGCCTCGCGTGCCAGCGAACAAAGGTCCACCGCCACACCCAGGCACCGTTGGCCCCGTTTACGGTGCCCGAGCGGCGGTTCGACCACGTGCACGTCGACCTGGTGGGACCTCTGCCCCCCTCGCGAGGGTTCACCCACCTCGTCACCATGGTCGACCGCACCACGCGGTGGCCGGAGGCCGTCCCATTGGCGGTGACATCTGCGGCTGAGGTGGCGCAGGCCTTTATCGCCACATGGGTTGCCCGGTTCAGTGCCCCCTCGGACATATCGTCCGACCGCGGCCCCCAGTTCACCTCGGAGCTCTGGGCCGTGGTGGCGCATGGACTCGGGGTGAAGCTACACCACACCACGGCCTACCACCCCCAGGCCAATGGCCTGTGTGAGCGCTTTCATCGCTCCATGAAGGCCGCGCTCCGGCCAGCCTCCGCGACGGCGGCTGGGTGGACAAGCTCCCCTGGGTCCTGCTGGGCCTCAGGACGGCGCCCAAGGACGACCTGCGCACGTCCTCGGCGGAGTTGGTCTTCGGGCAACCACTGCGGGTACCGGGGGAATTTATCCCCGACTCCACGGCTCCTTGGTCCGCGGCACAACAGCGCTCCGCCCTTCAGGAGACCACCCGGAGGTTCACCCCGGTGCCAACGGCACACCACGGTTGCCCGCCTGCCCACGTCGCCCCGGAGCTTCGCACGGCAGGGTGGGTGTTCATCCGGCACGACGCCCACCGGGCACCGCTACGGCCCCAGTACAATGGGCCCTTCCGCGTGCTGGAGACCGGGGCCAAGTTTTTCACGGTCGACATCGGCGGTGCCCCGGATCGCATTTCCGTGGACCGCCTCAAGCCGGCCCACCGCAATCAGGACCACCCCCCGCGGCAGCGCTGCTTCCGCGTTGAGGCCACCCACCGGCGGTCGGACCCCCGGCACCCCCACCAGCAGCTCTGCCTCCACGTCGAGGCCGCCCCCCGGCGGCCGGTCCCCCGGCGCCCCTCAGCCCCGCCGGCCCGCTGTCCCCCAGCCCTGCACCCATCGCCAGGGGGTGTTTCGGCCGGGTCATCCGGCTTCCCCGCAAACTCACCCTTCAGGTGCGCGGGAATTCTGGGGGGGCGCGTGTGGCGGACCACAAGCAAGGTACACGAATCCAGCGCACCGGCAGGTGGCGTGAACGTCCAGGCGGGGAACTGGAAGGCATGCCCCGCCTATCGACCGATCGGCCACGCCCGGGGACGAGGCGTGGCCTCGGCACATATATGCGGGCTCTAAGCTCGGGCCCGCTCAGTGCTACAGTTTGAGCTTTCAGAATAAAGACTCTTTTGATTACCAAACGCGTTGTGGCCTATCTCTTTGGCAAGCAAGTTGCGTGCGTAGCACCATGCTTTACCACAATGGTTGGAAGTGTGTTCATTTACCAGGCAGCTAGCTAGCGCTTGCCAAGCCAGCCGTTCCTTAAGGGTTTTGAATGCAGTGATTTCTCGAATGCCTAATCCACTTGGCGATTTCTCCACAAGAAACTTGGTAAATGAACACACACCCAATGTTGTTGAGACCCACATGTGGGTCTTGATCCCGTTGTTGTTGAGACCCGACCATAGATCGACTGTAATCTACATACCCCAAAGATGAATGACCTTTCCTGCCGCTCTCGAAGTGAGCGGGTGGACAAGTCATACTAAAATTTAAAAACTCTTGTATCCGGATCCGGATTGGAATCTTCACCAACATTGAATCAATTCTGGCTCAGTTAGCACTTTCTCCAATGCAACAACAACGAAAAATACATTTTTCTTCCCAAACAATTTGACTGTGGGCCAGCAAAGAGGTTCCTTCGGAAGAAAACGTGATGGAACATAGTTACACATCACTAACTGCAGCGGAAATGTTTACCTGTATCACACTTTCAGTAATCAACTAGAACGGGCACTCGGTAGAGCGCATACCTTCGCCGCAGCTACTGTTCTGTACTGTACTAAAATACGATTTTGACCTTTTCGTGACCTTGACCTTGACCTTTGACCCGATTGCTCCCAAAATCTAATCAAATGTGTCCCGTATAATAACCAATCATCCCACCAAATTTCATGCAATTCGGTTGAATACTTTTTGAGTTATGCGAATAACATACACACACACACACACACAGACATACAAATAAATACACAGCGATCAAAACATAACCTTCCGCTTTTGCGAAGGTAATAATCACGTGATACATTTCTAACGCATGCGTACCGTGCACTCCGTGCTTGGGCCAAATAAAATCCAGCACGACATGCACGAGCTGATACCGCTCTCTGTTACTAGTACCCGACTGCAAAGCCGCAATGAGCCGGCGAAGCCAAAGCCTCTTGCCACTATTTTACCCATCACTATGGCATCAGTAGGTTAGGTAGTTGGTAGTAGGTAGGTGTAGTAGGTACCGTATCTGGTTCAAAATGACACCATTTGCATTCTGGATGAGATTAAAATTTATAAAATTTACTTCTTGATTAATTCGGTGAATTCCGTCTCAACTTCGGATATTTCCGGCCGTGAAAAACTATCCCCTACGGCCGCGAGATTTCTAAAAAATAATTCTTCGTCAATTTTAGAATATTTAACGCCGTTTTCAGCGTCCGAAATGTGGTAAAAAGCTTTTTTGAAATATTTTTTCAAATGCTCGAATCTCATTGGTTCCGGTAATTGGTGACGATTTTCGTTGAAGATAACCAGGGCCCATGCAGGGGGTTGGTCTTAAAATATTTTAATTACAAATTAGAGGTGCATAAGATTATGAATCAAACAAAGACGGGTGAAGCAAACTCCTATTGAACGTTTTCGCAATTTTTTTATGCATACTTCCGCATCCGCAAGATGGCGGCCTCCTTTGAGTGATTTGATTTTTGAAATATTTTTTCAAAATTCAAAAAATTCAAAATTCAAAATTTCAAAATTTTTCTACCCCCGCTAATTTCACACCAAATCCACTTTTTTGAGGTGACTTTTGTCTTCTTTCCTGGAAGTCCTTGGTGTCCTTGCGTTTTATACCTATCCTGCCTCCCCACAGGCCCTCTGCCGCCCACACATCTCCCGATGTCCCTGCCCTCAAATGTTGTGTTTGTGTGCTTCCTCCCCTTCTCTCCCCCATCTTGTCGACCGCTCCCACTTTTATATACTTTGTTTACTTGTTTGTTTGATTTGTTTGTTTGATAAATGTTAGCTCTTTCACGAGCCTCGACTCTGTATCCAAAAAAAATAAATGCTCGAATCTCATTGGTTCTGGTGTTTGGTGACGATTTTCGTTGAAGATAACCAGGCCCGTGTGGGCCGAGGTTGCTCTTAAAGTATTTTAATTACAAATTAGAGGTGCATAAAATTGTGAATCAAAACAAGACGGGTGAAACAAACTCCTATTGAACTTTTTTCAATTTGTTATGCATACTTCCGCATCCGCAAGATGGCGGCCTCCATTGAGCGATTTGGTGCGTCAAAGCTTCGAAATTCTCAAGGGATCCAGCAAAATCTGGCTTTTCAACATAATACGTACGCGTTCATTCACAACACCGGCTTCGCCGGCTACTAGTACCCGACTGCAAAGCCGCAATGAGCCGGCGAAGCCAAAGCCTCTTGCCACTATTTTACCCATCAGTATTGCATCAGTAGGTTAGGTAGTTGGTAGTAGGTAGGTGTAGTCGGTACTGTACCTGGTAAGACTTGGTAAAAGAGAAGAGCAGACAGTCCTCCCCAATACCTACATACAATAAATGTCACAAGAAGCTTAAGGAAGTAACTATACGATGTGCTAGCTGAGGGCCTATTTTAAGAAATTTTAACTGGGCTTAATATACGATTTCACAGTATGTGTGTCGTCTTCTAACTTCAGTCGCTGTCAGGACTGCTTCTCTTCGGGCACTGTGGCTTCCTCCACCAGAAGAAGTTAGCTTGCAGTAAGATCAGTGCCGACAGATCAGACAATAGCACCGTTTCAATGGCAATGTGTGACTGTCGTTAATCAAACCTTGTCGATGGTGCTGATTGGCTGACCGAAGCTGATCGCTGATTGGTCAGCTCACAAAATTTCGCAAATTCAGACCTAAAATGACACCATTTGCATTCTGGATGAGATTAAAATTGATAAAATTTACTTCTTGATTAATTCGGTGAATTCCGTCTCAACTTCGGATATTTCCGGCCGTGAAAAACTATCCCCTACGGCTGCGAGATTTCTAAAAAATAGTTCTTCGTCAATTTTAGAATATTTGACGCCGTTTTCACCCTCCGAAACGCGTAATAAGCTTTTTTGAAATATTTTTTCAAATGCTCGAATCTCATTGGTTCGGTGTTTGGTGACGATTTTCGTTGAAGATAACGAGGTTGGTCTTAAAGTATTTTAATTACAAATTAGAGGTGCATAAGATTGTGAATCAAACAAAGACGGGTGAAACAAACTCATATTGAACTTTTTGCAATTTGTTATGCATACTTCCGCATCCGCAAGATGGTGGCCTCCATTGAGCGATTTGGTGCGTCAAAGCTTCGAAATTCTCAAGCCAAGGGATCCAGCATAATCTGGTTTTTCAACATAATACGTACGCGTTCATTGACAACACCGGCTTCGCCGGCTATTAAATAAAGCAAACCAGCGCAGGTCGATTTAACAGATGAATTATTTGGGGAAAGTTGTTGATTTATACATACTAGCATGACTCGGCACGCTCCGTATGCCTCACCACACGTCGTTTCAGAGGGGTAGGCATCTTTGACCATTTCGGTGTCTTTTGGGTCTTCATGGTGTTTTGGGTCTTCAGGGCCATTTGGGTCTTTTGGATCCTCTGGGCCTTTAAGGGTATTTTGGGTCTTTGAGGTGTTTTGGGTCTTCAGGGTCTTTTGGGTCTTTGGTGTCTTCCGAGGCTTTTGAGTCTTCAGGGTCTTTTGTTTCTTCTGGGTCTTTAAGAGTCTTTGGGGTGTTTTGGTTCTTTGGGGGTATTTAAGGGTCTTTTGTGTCAAAAGGGTCTTCAGGGTGTTTTGGGTCTTCTTGTGTTTTGGGTCTTCGGGGTGTTTTGGGTTTTCGGGGTGTTTTGGGTCAACTGGGTGTTTTGGGTCTTTGGGGTCTTCAGGGTATTTTGGGTCTTCAGGGGTCTTGGTGGTCTGAATGGTCTTGGGGGAATTAAAGTGTCATCAAAGGTTTGAGGGGTCTCAGCAGTCTTAATGCAATTAAGAGGGTTAACTAAGAGGGTGGTAATTTCATTTGAAGAAGAAAAAGACGTTCTCGTCGCATATAAACATAACGACATAACCATATACGTTTGCTCTATTATAATAAAGATATAAACATGACTACATACATAACCATATACGATTACTCTATTATAATAAAGATATAAACATAACGACATACCGACGTACATAACAATATACGTTTGCTCTATTATAATAAAGATATAAACATAACTGCATGCATAACCACATACGTTTGCAATTTTATAACAAATATATAAACAAAACGACATACATAACCACATACGTTTGCTCTATTATAATAAAGATATAAACAAAACGACATACATAACCATATACGTTTACGATATTATTATAAAGATACAAACAAATCGACAAACATAACCATATATGTTTGCTATATTATAATAAAGATATAAACATGACTACATACATAACCATATACTGTATTATAATAAAGATATAAACACAATGACATACATAACCATATACGTTTGCTCTATTATAATAAAGATAATGTTGCGGATCCCGGGTTCGTCGACGTACGAAGGGGGGGTTATGCCCCGTTTCTCCCACGAACTCCGGTTCCACTGAGGCCGCCGAACTCCGGTTCCACTGAGGCCGCCGACCGCAAGCGACTAAACTCGTGAATGACGGATTGCAAAGCAATTCCGATCGCCAACCTCCCAGCCACGCGCCGATGAGTTTGCTGTTCAAATATTCCCAAATACCTTCAAGACACGTGAACGAAGAAACCGGGGATCGAACCCTCGCTTCAACACTTTATCAAGTGCCAAGCAGATTTGCACGGTGTGGAAAACGGCGTTACCTCACGTGATTTACGGACCTGATTCAAACCGCCAAATTCGGTCTCGGATGATGCGAGAAAAGACGTTTCCGAACAGGTTTGAAAGTAACCACAAAATGTACAGCCTTTTATTTAGAAGGCACAGAGAAAAAGACGAAGATGAACCTTATCAACTCTTACCGAATAATAAACCCCACTGGCGCCTTCACACTCTGACACTAACACAGTGAAAAACACGCTGGTTATTGGTACCGATGGTGCTTCGCAGGGACTGACTCGAAAGTGGCCACGTGGTCTGGGGTGCGCAACTCGATCCTCGATCTGGGCGTGCAGCCTGGATGAGGTAAGGTCCGAAGGATGAACCGCGGCCTCGAAGTTGACACGGACGAACTTCAGCACAGCTAGATGAACTTCAGCACAGATTGAGCTAGATTCAGCGCAGGTGGGACGACCAGCTTCAAGATGGGTCACGGTAGAGGCCAACGCTTGCAAGTACACCAGATCAGAGCGAGAGATCAGCGAAGAACAAAGCAAGAGAAGTCATCAACGAAGGATAAAGGCAAAAAGTCTGGGCAAGAGCACAAAGTCAAGAGCGGTGTCGTCTGGTGGAGCCAAAAGCAAGAGAATCCAGAGCAGGAGGTTGTGGTTGTGGTGCAGCAAAATCCAAGAGGGCTTTCCTCGGCGATGCAAAATCCAAGAGGCCCTCGTGGTCGATGGGCGGGGTGTATTTACCTGACCCCAAAAGCTTCCCGAATGTCCCACAGCCACCTATTGGCTAAGGTTTGTCGCGTGCTGGATATGTGTTCCGGCCTCATCATTGGTCACGTGGGCTGCGCTTTTGGCCACGACTTCCTGCTCATTAGTAATGGCTTCGCTTAACCACACAAAGGTTTGGGATCCTGCCTACTCAACGCATTTTTTTTTTTTCTTGTATACTGAATCGAGGCTCGTGAAAGAGCTAACATTTACTTCACAAACAAATAAACCAGACAAACAAAATATATAAAAAGACGGAGCGGAAGACAAGATGGGGAGAGAAGGGGAAGCACATAAACACAACATCTGAGAGCAGGGAGATGTGTGGGAGGGAGAGGGCTTGGGGGGAGGAGGCGTGGGGGGGGGTGGGGGGGGGGGAGAAGTATAAAACACAAGAACACCAAGGACTTCCAGGACAGAAGTTGGTATTTCAAAAAAGTGGAATTGGGGTGAAATTAGCGGGGTAGAAAAGATCAAAGTTTTGGATGGGGCTCAGTAAGAGATGGTGGTGAACAGCTGTTTTAAAGACCTGGAGGGTGGAGTGGGATTGAAGAGAGTGAGGGAGTTTGTTGCAGAGGCGGGAGAAAAGAGGAATGAAGGAGTGAAGGTGAGCAGAGAGTCTTGATTTTGGCAGTTTAACCATAAGAGGGTTGCAGGCAGATATTGTGCGACCAGATATTGTGCAGATATTGTGCGATATTGTGCGACTACAGGCAAATAGACCTGTAGGAATATTTGCGGGACAAAGCCCAGAGAGAGCTGGGGGGGGGGGGCAAGGCCAGAGAGGAGTCGGTAGAAGACGGAAAGACCACCAACCTGCCTGTGGTGAGTGAGTGAGAGGCCCTTGGAGTTAGCTTCATCGCGGGAGATTCCAATGATTCTGAATGCTTTGGTTTCAACAGCGTGAAGACGAGATAGGTGTGAGGCAGGAGCACCAGCCCAGAGGGGAGAGCAGTATTCCATTGAGCTGAGGATGAAAGCCTTGTATGTGGTGAGGAGCTCAGGTGTGCCAAGGAAGGACTTCCCACGACGGAGGATGCCCAGTCGGCGACTGGCTTTGGAGGCCAGATTGGAAATGTGGTTTTCCCAGGAAAGATCATGGCAGATAGTGAGACCCAAAAGCTTGAGTGACAGAACTTCTTGGAGTGGATTATTCAGAAAGTGGATGGGAGGGTTGTCCAGTCGGTCTTTTCGGAGAGACATCATAAGAGTGTGAGATTTGTCAGGATTGAAAGACATGTTCCACTTGTTTGCCCAGTCTGTGATTTTGTCCAGGTCTGCAGAGAGTGAGGAGGGTGCAGACTGCCGATCTGAGGGATGAAGAATGGAGCGGCAGAGAGTAGAGTCATCAGCAAAGAGATAGAGAGGATTTTCAAGAGAGTCAGAGAGATCATTGATGAAGACCAGAAAAAGCACAGGGCCCAGAACACTGCCTTGGGGAACTCCAGCCTGAACAGGAAGAGGAGATGAGAGAAACCCATTCAGGGCCACACGTTGACAACGACTCGAGAGGAAGTCCGCCAGCCATGCATGGTGATTTCCATGGATACCAAAAGAGGAGAGTTTGGTGAGCAGAGCGGGGTGCCATACCGTATTTGGTCTCTATTACTACACAATGGGAAAGGGCTAATGTTTACAATCAATAAGAAATAACTAACTACTGCAGGCTACATGTTGTCGTGCAATTAACTATCGGGGGTTTGCCTTCATGGAAAAACCGCACCACTATCCCTTCCTCTCACCGAGACTCAACCCGAGTCGTCCACATGGAGCGGCTAGGCGCTAGGGTGAGCTGGCATTCATTTCAACATTACTATTAGTGTGACACGTAGATGTGATTCCCCTAACATTTTTAACTATAATCGCAATATGTGCGATTTTTTTATTTTATTTTTGAAACATTAAAATTTACATTTTTTAACTAAATATGTCCCTCCTAATGCGTTTAAAAACTATCTAACAGATTCACAACCACAACCTTATACTGTTCACGTATTTCCGGAATTTTGAAACTAAACACATAACCGGTGGGCAACATTTTTTCATTTTACACAAAACACAATTTATTTTACCAAAAACTATGACCCAGGACCTGGACTTGAGGAATAAAACTTGGAGAATTTGTTGCTGGCGTCATCTTCTGGCTTCTTTCCTTGGTAGGTGGGCTAACAAAAACCGGCTTCCCTCGACCGGCATAAAGGCCATTCGAAGCAAAGGGTCATCTAAATTTTCACCTCCTCAAAATTGAGCCGTTTATTTGGTGAACAGGGCCACTGACACGTGGTCCAAAGGTGGGCTTCAATGCCATCCAAAAGGTGGTCCGAAGGTTGGCCAGAATGCCACCCAACAGGTGGTCCATGTAGCAAGATGATGGGGGCAGACAGGAGGTGTAACAGTGGAGATGGGTGTGGCCACAGAGCTCGTGGTCCATAATGGGTGAGTGATGGGATGATGGAAGTGATTGATGGATGGCAGCAAGATGCTGCGACGGCAGGGTGAGTCCTCGTGATGGTCCTGGATCGGGGAAGACAAAACGCAACGAGCAAAAGGAAAGGACACGGTGGCAACGCAAAACACAGGTATGACAAGTGGGTGAGAGGAACGCCGGCAGAGTGAACTCGAGCCTGGCTCTACCCGTACGTACCCATCACCGTTAACTTTACTACCCTAGCCCTCCTTGTATTTACAATTCATCTCTACGTCTTGTCTCCCACATCCATTCTTTATTCCACATTCGTCCCCAACTCCCCCAGGTTCTCCCAGGAAGGAAAGGCGGATTGAACACACAATGTTTCTTACTCACGTCGTGATGCATCTCACCAATCAAACATTGAGTCCCGTGGTGCGAAATCCATCCCCTTGTGGATGGTTGTGGATGGTGTGAAGGGGCCCCCACAAAATTCTAACTTCACTCACATAATTTACACATTTAATCTCCTGGGTCTTACCCTGCCAATCGGCCTTCTTTAAACGATGTGGTTCTAAGAACCCGAATTCACATTGCCCACACTGTGGTGCCCTCCTGAATTTGGGTCTCGCCCCATGATTTTTCTATTCGTGCCCTTCCACAATTTCGGGGCTGGGTCGTTTGGCTTCACCAGCAGGTCTACCTGCCTGCACCCCCTCATCCACCGGTGCCGTCTCCCGAGCTCGCCTACTCCTCACTCTATTCTATCTGGAGAAGGCCCTCCTTGGCACTTCCCAACTGATGCCAACCTTGGCCTTTGGGCAACCCGAGTCCCTTCCCTGATCCTCGGGCTCCACTCACACTAACCTAACTGGCTCCCTGAGCCTACCTATGGCCTTACCTGGCCGACGAGCTCCCAGTGACCGGCGGGGTGCCCCAACTCTCTATCTACCACCAAACCACACGCCCAGCCATTCCACTGCTTCCTGCACCTCACAAAACACGACCTTTCTGCAATCAGCACCACATGTGTCAATATCCATGCAATTTACCTGCACCCTCTATCTAACTTTAAACTACCCACCCGGGCCTCTGTGAATGGGTTCCACTCCCCCCATTCAATCCTTCGCACCATGCATTCCACACCATGCATTCCACACCAATACAATTCCATTTACACTTACACACACACAGCATCATCTATCTAACTGATTTCCCCTATAGATCGTGCTTCCCTTGTTGTCCCCTTACACAATGCACACCCTTTGTTAACAACCACTAAACTCTCGAATGTCCCCACTGCAGTTCATGATCACTACTTAAATCTCTGTCCCCATGGTCTCTCTAGATCACTAATCATTATCCTAGCCCTCCCTCAGCTAGTGCTTAGGTGCCCCCATGGAGCAACCATTGCTGGCCCCTCCATGGGCCTAACAATGCTGTCCCCCTAAACTAGTGCTCATGCCCCCCCCCCATCCTTGGGGAATGGTCACACCACCATATCCCCACGTGTGGGGTACACTACTCCGCCAGTCTTCTAAGCGATGAGCCCCCATCTATGGGGGTAATCAGTCGCGCCTCGGCCTCTAAGGCCGAAGTAATCCATGAGGGTGCCTGCTCACCTGTATAGAGTGTTATCCGGTCCGCATGGACGATCCGAGGGGGGTGGAGTTGGTGGTCCCAGGTGCCGGGGTCCATCCCTGCACGGGGCCCTGCGGTCCCACGCACGATGACCCAACCGGTCATGGTTAGAGCACCTCACCTGGTAAGGTGCGTGCCTCCGAAACTCGGAATTTCCCCTCGAATCCCGCCGATCGCTCTTGCCGTGGTACGGCGCCAACAATACCGTGCGGATGCCAGTGGTATGAATCCCGCACGCTGGGCCTAGCGGGACCAGCGCGGGGCCGAACCTTTCGGGTCCCCACGGTGCACCATCCATCGGGGGCTCGCGTACTCTACCCGTTTCACTAAGCACGACCCCGGTCGGCGTCGATGCCTGAGCCGAATCATTATATCTCACCACCCACTCCGTACTCGCACACACCCGCGCACACACACCCTTCACACACTCCGTCTCATTCGTATCCCTCACACTTGGCCCTACACAAACTCCCGGGTCCGTCCTTTCTCCCAAGCTCGCCGAACACCCCATCGCACCAACACATTTCCGAGATCGCTACTCACCTCGGGACTCACCTTCTCCCAGCCCTCTTCCAGAACCTGCAATCTTTTTATTTGATTAGCAAGTTCCTCATCACGATGCAAGCACCACTCTTGCACACATTCCCACAATTCCTCCTGCATTTCATTCCCCGTTTCACTTCGTCTCTTTTCAATCTTACTAATATCATTTTCCATATCCGCCATTTTTTTCCTTAACTCCCATTGGTTCCCGATGCGCCTCCGAAATCTCCCCTTCGAAGGTTACCTTGGTCGTCTCTATTTGTGTCCTAATTTCCCGTTCCATCGTTCCCATAGTCTCTATTACGTCATCCACCCTCTTAGTCAGTCCCTCGTGCACCATTTTACATTCCCTCTTGGTCGCTACCACTTCCCATTTTAATTCGTTCTGCGCTGACTTTAACTCCCCTATAACATCGGTATTCTTACTCACCTGTTCCCTTAATTCCTGTTGTCCTACCGTCAGCTTTTCTACCTCCCGCGTCAATCCTTCTAATCCCCCATTCAGTTTGGCCGTGCTCTCCTACAGCTCTCGCTAGATGCGCATCTCACACCGCTTTACCTCGTCACGTACCCCCCACGACCTCCTCGCTCATCCTACTCACAATTTCCTCCCCCATGGTGTCCATCCCATCACTCATTCGATCACCCATTTTGTTCATTTCACATCTCGACTCTTCTCTCATGGTGTCCATCCGATCATCCATTTTATTCATTTGCACCTCAAACCATGCTCTCATTTGAGTCATGAATAACTAAGTCATGTCATACCAATAAGTCATACCCTTCAGTCATACCAATAAGTCATGTCATACCCTTCCTCCCATCCATGGTACACGGAATCTTGTGGCGAGGCTATTGCCCAGAAACAACTTGCTTTCGTCTCCTGGAAAGCAAATCCAACAGAAGGAAATCTCATTTCCTTTCACAAAGCCCGAAACAAGTGTGTGTCCACCCTCAGGAGAGCCAGGAAACAATATCTCTCCATTCTCAGGACCGAACTCTCTTATCTGTCACACTCTTCCAGATCCTGGTGGCGTCTGGTCAAATCTGTTTCTGGTGTTTGTTCCCCCTCCATCCCCTCCCTCACCTCAAACAGCCACACGGCTGACTCCGTACGTGAAAAAGCTGAATGCCTCAACTCTGTGTTTGCCTCTAAATCTTGTGTCCCAAACCCATCCCTCTCTGTACCCACCGTACCCAGTCGTACCCAGCTGCTCCTGGGCTCTGTGTCCTTTCCTCCTGACAAGGTGGAAAAGTTTCTGTCAACCCTCGACTCTGATTCTGCAAATGGAAATGACGGCATCAGCCCACGGGTCCTAAAATCCTGTTCTTCCGCTCTTTCACTCCCTCTCTCTGTTCTCTTCACCCTCTCTATTGCTCAAGGTCATCTTCCATCTGCTTGGAAATCTGCCAACATCACCGCTTTGCACAAAAAAGGTGCAAAAACAGATCCCAGCAACTACAGACCAATCAACCTTCTCCCAATTATCAGCAAAGTCATGGAATCCATCATTGCTTCAGATATGAAATCTTTCCTCTTCTCCAATGGCTTGATCTCTGATCATCAATTTGGTTTCAGACCTGGTCACTCTACTCTGGACATGCTGCTTCTGCTTTCTCAACAATGGATGGAGGTCCTCAATGCCAAACAGGAAATTAGAGCAGTCTCCCTTGACATATCACGTGCCTTCGATACGGCCTGGCACCCCACTCTGCTCACCAAACTTCCGACTTCCGGGTTCGCAATGCGGGACCAATGCCATTTGACAGGGAATGAAAAAATAAATGCGACATTCAATTGACGACAATGACTTCCGACTTGACTCCCCCCTCCCCCTCCAACCCCCCTCCACCCTCCACCCTAACCCCTCCCCTTCTCCCCTCCCCCTCCCCCTTCCCCCTCCCCTTCTCCCCGATGTATTTATTTTATTTATTTTAAATATATTTTTAAGGAAAACAAATGTTTTCACGTCCGTGGGAGTGACGTAAAGTCGCACATAATGACAAAATGCGCGCCATTTTTTCGCGCCAAGAATGAATAAACGGTAGTTGAGATTTTATTTGAATTCGAAATCCATTAAATTTCAACTGTTGGAAACAATAATTATTTCAACCGTTTGGAAATTGAAATAATTATTGTTTCCAACAGTTGAAATTTAATGGGATTGGAATTCGAATAAAATCTCAACTAAAAAAAAAAACGTCGCGTTTTAAAATTATGACGTTGTAGAAGAATTTGTAATGTTAGAAGAATTTGTAATGTGGGACTCAAGACTCCAATGACCGGACACAGGTTTACAAAAGGTCTGGTTTATTAACTGGTTATTCACTTCATTCCATTTACCAAATAATACCGCATAATTCAATGGCTGAGATTAACTCTTTTCGCATGGTCCTTCTCGTTCGGCTGATGTTCCTCCGCCACTCCCGTTGGTCAGAGCTCCTCGCAGCAAGTCCTCTCGACTCCACGTTTGCTCTCGTTTATATGGACAAACTGGACTTAATCCCCTCTCCGCTAATGCCCCGAGGTCATGCATGTACCAAGTCCTGGTATCAGCTCGCTCCCCTCCTGTTGTGAGTTCCGTTTACCAAACGATAGGGGGGTGCTTCAGCCAGGGGCTGTGACCAGGTGGACAAGAGATTATCATGTTCGGGCGCATTCCTGACACTCATTTACAAACTCGTCTTTCACAGAGTTTGCATGTAAAATGTATCTGCTTCGTTACCAGTTTAATTAATAAGTTACCAGTGCCAATTAATAAGTTACACTGAGTTACACTTCCACAATTCCCTCATCTTTTTGTTTTTGTTTATATTAACCATTAATCTAAACATCAATATAAGTAAACAATCAATCACTACAAGTAAACATCATTACAAGTATAAGTAAATAATCAATCACTTTGGTAATCAAATTCCCTTGGGCATACACCGTCATCCTGCAAGAATCACAAAACATTTCGTTGGTCATTGACTCCTTCCATATTGTTCAATCTATTGCATTTGCATCACAAATATATTTTCAAAACAACACTTCACCATCACCAAGATACAACAATTTCACTTCATTTTCAAGTTTTGTAAAGCATCTGCACCATCTGGCAAAAACGTTTGCCTCCACACAAATGTTGACTTTGTTTGAAAGGAAGGGCTGATCACTTGTGTTTGAATCCTGGTATGAAACATTTTCTCCTAATGTCTTCATAGCTCCTGCACTACTTAGTGTAGGATTTCGCTGTTGTGGTAACATTGCGGAGTCATAGAATGACCCTGCTCTCCTTGTAGCATTCTTGCCACTTTTTGCTGTAAACCATAGTAATTCCTGAACACGGCCTTCACCCAGTTGTAGTCGACTTGCCTCCTCCCTCATTGTGAGTGGGCAGCAAGTATTGGTGTGACGTTGATTGGCCAGCAAGATGTGGAACAGGGATGCCGGATGCATCCACAATGATGTTGGGACCATGGTGTTCAGGTCATTCATGGTCCTTACCAGGAGCAACCAGCAGAATCGTGCACAGCTGTTGTGACAAGGGCACAGCCGTTTTTTGCAGCTCCATGCTGGTTCCCCGGACGTTGGTGAAGTAATAACATATGTCCCCGCATTTCACAGAGGTTGCAGGTAAAATGTCGTTGTCCTGCAACTTCTGATGTGGTGAATGTTCGAAGCCTTCGAACAAGAGTAAGTGATCGCCTTTCTTTCATATGTTGCAGTGTGATCCAGGCAAATGGTCACATAAATTTCCTTGGTGAAGGTAAGCATTCATCTCCAAGTTACACGGGAGAATGTCTTCATCATTCTTTGAGAAAGAGGGTGTATGCCACGATTAACTTCATTTTTTTGCCACAAATTTTCTTTCTCGAACTTCTTCCCAATTCCGTTAGCAATCCCTCCAAAATGTGATCTCGTCTTATCCTTATGCTCAGTCACATCTGAATCTGCTTTCCGCACACACTGGATCAGATAGGGTACATCTTACCATGAAATCAGCATAATCATGTATATCTTCCGACAGTTTCACATTCAACAATTTGTTGTTTTTCCTTAACACAAAAGTTATATTCATTTATATGCGTCACACAAATAATATTCAATGAGGTATGTATTTTATTACTAAACTAAGAATAGCATTGTATATGATTACAATCACAAACGGGAATACCTAATTCCCAACAACAATTTTTCCAAACCAACAAATTAAACATAATGTATTATTACCATAATTCCTCTCCACTTTTTCTTTTCCCTCTTTTTCCTAACAGTGTGTCACTCGTGGTGATATGAGTTCACTGATATTGTAATTGACACAACTCATAACATTGTCGTTATGCCATTATCTTAATTCTACTGTTTCATTTGCAACATCACTTGATTTAATCTTTTAATCTCAGTATTTATTCATATCATCATAACAATCTTTCTATTTTAGGTCCATATTTGTTTATATTCTTATCAACCTCCTACGGTTTATCAATTTGTTCCAAAACACTGCAACCAAAGGTTTTAACCAAAGCTCTACCAAACTATTTCCAATTTGAACTCAAAATGCTAATTGAACAACAATTCAAAGAATTAACTTCAATGGGTCAACAAACTCATTTTATAAACAGATCTAATTTTCCCATCCAATAATTTCCCTTGCCAAATGTCATATTGCAACACTTTAATAAACCTTCGAAAAATGTCTCCCAAATCAATAAATTCCCTTTTTACTTCCCAAATACTCATCTGTAAATTACATATTCAATTACAGTTTTTCCCTATTTGTTCGGCCTAAATGGCCACTGAAGTGGCTGCCAACATGCAGTACCGTTTTTATCTACCAAGCAAGTATTCGTCCACATAAGATCTCTACCAAAATGTTGTTTGTAAAAACAAATCTGGGATTTCTGATTACATGGATGCACACTCTCAGGACATTTCAGGCTGCTTGTTAACAATCCACTACGATTAATTAATTCCTTTACCCACAATCAAATAATTAGTACAAATTGAGGATATTATCCCTATCACATTCATTTATAGATTCATTATGTTGGATCTAAATTTTCTCCCACTGCTGCAAGGAAGAACAATAGCTCTAATAAGTCTTTGTAATATCTCACTTCATTTACCCAGCATCGAAGAATTTATTTACTATCCATTCCCATCTGTTAACCAGTGACTTTGTTTGAACTCCAAAACTTAATTTGATGAATCCCATGTGTATGGTACCACTTATTGAAACCCCTACTTTTGTTGAAAATATCCAAGTAAGTGTTTTTTTTTTGTTTTTTTTTACACCCCCTTAACTGTTGCTCATCCATTTCTATGCACCCAGTGAGTACTACTGACACCAGTATGCCAATATAGGTGTGCGAGATTAACAAATATGTTGCAGGTACACGTAACAGCGCGTTCATCTGCCCCTTGGTTTAAGATGCACAATGCATTCCGTTTTAAAACTCACAATAGTTCAAATCAGCAAGATTTTCTTTACTATTTTCCCATATCATCTATGCCTAATACACATCCATACATGCAGCACAATTTATATGCTGATAAAATTCAAGTTTATATATATATATATAAATCCATGAGCAGAGTATTCTGGGAAGTCAGTGTAAGACCTCTCCCAAATTTGGATAATTTTGTACTCCCTCATTTCTTTTTATGAAGCTCATATCCATAAATAGCTGTTATTCTCATATAAATTCTATCAAAAATGGAATCCCCAAATTACTCACAATTTTACTATTTAATTAATGGCTGCTCATAACCCAGCACATCAAATCTTTATATTCCATCTCCCTTGACAAAAGAGATAATGTTCATAATCAAATTTTATTTCTATTTTATTTTACGGATTCTCTGCATATTCAATCCCATCCACATAAAACTATCCATTTCCAGACAGGCACACTGTCGGTGTCAACAATCTTGTAAGATTGACACACAAAACAATAAAAAACACTAACATTGACACACAAAAAATACACACACACATGCATTATGCGTATTTGTTTGCGTTGGAACTATTATTTACAGATCAAGATGGGTGTCAATTTTATTTCAATTTCATAAAATTTGTCCTTCAATTTTAGAAATGCTAATACACAAATGGACCAAAAGCTTATTCTTAGAAAACCCCTATGATGTCACATTGAAATTACCCTTTCAGTTCCCACAATAATTTATCCAAATTTGACTACACACCCATTTACATGTCAGTCGACCACTGACTTATCAATCGTGTGGAACAATAGTCCGAAATTCCCACCTGATCATCATGTGACCCTTGTCCCTTGGTTTAAAATTTGCAAAGCAATTGTTCCAACTTTGTAAATTTAAAATTGTGTGCCCAACATAAAAGATCCAATTTCGGCATTTGATCAATTAATTATCAATTTGCTTACAAGCAAAAGAAAAAATGAATAATTCTTGCTCCGAAAACTTTTCAGACCCAAGAATCATCGACAGTTATTCATGTTTGTCCAGTAATCTAATTTGTTGAGGCCAATCGTCATTTGGGATTTGTCGCAATGAAGGCCTAATCATTGTCTGAGGTATCGGTACGCACTGGTACCCTTGATCTTGGTTTGCCCCATGACCTTGTCCTCCTGTTGACATACGGACATCTTCTTCTCCAATGTCCCATCTTTCCACACTCGAAACACCGGTTTCTGTCATTTCCTGGTCTGTGCACCTGTGCATTTGTATTGCTGGGTTGCATCTCTACATCCCTGAGTTGCCACTGCAATCTCTCGTTGTCTCCTGAAACACGAAAAAATTCTCTGTACCGTCCTTTTTGGGGAGACAACTGGAAATCAGATGGGACAACCGTCACTTTCATTCCTAATTTCGAGGGCAGTTGTGCATTTGTCTCCTCCACTGTATCCTGTATCCTTTTTATTTTAAGTTCTAGATCCGTTATCCGTTCTTGCTATTCCCGTTGTCTGGATTCACCATCCCAAAGATGGAATGCAAGCCAGTCTACCGTTAGATTCTGTCTCTTCCTGGCTTTCAATCTTTGTTCCAATCTTTCCAATCGACTTCGCTCAAATGTACCATCTCTTGGAAACTCCTCATCATGTCCCTTTGTCCACAAATACCAATTCTCGACCTGCCTTATAGCTTCTGCACCATAACGGTCGTACATATGATGTGTACAAGTACCTTTTTGTGGAATCTCTGGTTGCCCTTGTGTATTCTTGCAGGCTCCATTTCCCATTCTGCCTTTTATCAAAGTAGCGTTGGATGTGTTGTAGTTTGTTCCTCTAAAGCTTCACTCGTACCTCCAGGAAGGGTCTCTCCACCTGTTCACACGGTGATTTCCAGAGAATCTCCCTCAGCCGTGGCTTTTGCACAATCCAATCTCACAGATCAGCATTTGCAGATGAGCCGGAGGGTCAGTATGAAATGGGTGAATCCTCAGGTGTCCGCTCTGTTGACGGGGAAATCACACAATGGTAACCGCACATATATATCTGTATATAAACTCACCACCTTGCTCAATTTTCCCAGGTTGTCTCCACATTGTTAATATCTCGCAAAGATATCAAAGCTTCTTTCTTGAGACCGCATTTTCATCAATCAAACAATCAATATATTCAATTCAATTTATTCAGTTCAATTTATTCAGTTAAATTTATTCAGTTAAATTCAATCAATTAGATTCAATCAATTAATAATTCAATCAATTATTCAATTTCAATTAATTCATCAATATTCATCAATAAATCAAATTAATCATTTTGGATGACTCCTTGCATAAGCCCTTTCCCCAATGATGTCAGGACAGGTCCATCCATTGACCGTCACCTCTGGTTCGTACCTCATGTTAATTGATGAATCACCGTCCTGTCCTAGGGTCATATCTGACATATTTCCCCATTTTGCCTGGTCTCCACAAATTTTCTTTGCAACCACTAAAGGCAACTCATCCTTCATTCGTGAGACAGCCAAAATGGATGGCAGATATTAAAGTTCTTTGGGAAAAATATCTCATCATTTTTCTTTTAATAGTACCCAAAATCTCTTGGCAATATAAATTTCGTAAAACTCCTGAAATGGGACTGTCAAATTCCTTCAATCATGCTAAATTTTGAAACTCCATCGCTTGTAATACCCAATTTATCCCATAGGGCTTGAAAGTTCTTTCCCAAGTTCATGCAGCATTCTGCATTTGAACCCTATGATATCATTCATAATAATCATCATGATTTTATAGTCATGGTCCTATCATAATCATCTATTTAAACGAACATTTCCTTTATCACCACAGCTATGTGGTATAATCAACAATAGAATAAAACTGTACATAGCAACAGGCTACCTCATGGCCACTTAGTGTACCTATTGACAATAAGTCATAACAATATCGAATAATCATTGAACAATTCAAAAATCGCTTCACTGCTCTAGCCGCAGCATTCGTTATTTTGTTTGCTCATTCACTATTCCTGATTCGTCATCAAGGATCTCCATCATCACACAGCGTACTTAATTCCGCATTTTAATGAGAATTCAACAGGAATTTACGACTCAAAGGAAAAAGAATGAGCAGACCTTTTGCAGGATGATCGTTACAAAAATCGTTACATATATTAAAGTATTTATAATGTCGACAAATCATATCTTAATTCTTACAAGATTTTTGGTTCTTTGAATAAATCACAGCACCGGGAGAACCAGCTCCAAAAAATGGATCTTTGTGTTTATTCAGCACCCTAGTAATTGGCTCTTTGTGTACTAATTACACAGCACCCAGGCCCCGCTCATATGGATCTTTGTGCAGCGCTACACAGCACCTGAGCAAAAGGGGTTTCATCTACATTTTCCCTATCCGGTGTACCATCCGTGATATTTGTTTGCTCATTCACTATTCCTGATTCGTCATCAAGGATCTCCATCATCACACAGCGTACTTAATTCCGCATTTTAATGAGAGTTCAACAGGAATTTACGACTCAAAGGAAAAAGAACGAGCAGACATTTTGCAGGACGATAACTGGAATTAGTCGTGAAAATATATCCAAATACACAAAAATACACACCCACACAAATAAACAACATTTATTCCGTTTAACAGAACAAACATTTCCTCTATCATGACATGCATGTCTTCAAAATTATATGACCAAGAGAAAAAGTAAAATTAATTAAAAACTGCGAGCAGTGATAATCCGGGGACCATACCGCTCCATCCTGATTGGACGAGTGCGTGCTAGAGTCGTTAACAGCGACAGTCCAGATCCGATTTTTCAAAATTTCAACTCAATCGATCGAAAAATGAACGCAGGGATGCATTTTAAAGGTGCAGTGGCACTAACTGAGTTGCCACGAATATGGCCACGAAATTGCCAATATGGCCATCACAAAATATTTTCCTTAATCAATTGGCTCATAGCATAACCAATCTGTAAGTATTTCATCCGAAGATGTATTTCTGAGGACTTTTAATTAAATAAGTCATTTATAAATCAACGAGTTAATTTATTAAATGATTAATCAATAAATCAATATTTTCCTTGACAGCCACATCACTTGGTCAGTGTCATGTCCAAATATCAGCTTCCTTACTCAAAAGGTGCCTGAGTTAATGTAATGTAATTACTGTAATAAGATTACTGCAATTACTGTAATGATTACTGTAATTACTGTAATTACCGGAACTGTAATTACTGTAATTACCTCAATTTATATATACTAGGGCGTGCCCGCACGTACGTGCTTGCAAAAAAAAACATGCGTGCAAACAACAACAAAAACTTTGAAACTACGTGGCAGTAACGACCACAGAACCCCCCTTCTATTTACATGCAATGGTTTGGTCCATTCGCAAAGCCAAAGCGAACGACCACAGAACCCCCCCTCTATTTACATGAAATGGTTTGGTTCATTCGCAGAGCCAAAGCGAACGGCTTGCGAGTACGGTGACCATACCTTGGGACCCACTTGTCCGATTAATTTTAAACCTTGAAAAGGCACATCCTCGGGTCCCCAGCAATATACCTTACCAGGACTAACCTTACCTTACCTTACCAGACTAAAATTACCAGGACCATTATCAAACATTTATCAAAATATTAGGACCATTCTCACACCAATGAATGACTCAATCCTTTAATGACTACATCCAAACCCAGACATTTTGAGTTCCGTAACTTTAATACTTCAAATTTTCCATTCCTTCCCTTCCTGATCTTTCGATGTAGGGATGGGTTCTTTTTAGGATCATGTTGCATCGAGCATTATTTTCCAAAACAGTGTGAACATTAACCCACACCAAAACCTCTGACATCCCACCATTAACACCTATTGTAAGCGTGCCGAATCAGTAAGCATCACCCCTCCTATGAGCCTCGACCAGAGGGTGGTTGTTACTCACAAACACTCGTCGCTAGTTGTTCCATTGTCTGCCGATTCCCACTCTGCTGTTTTTGTCTCATAATCACCAAACAAGAACAGTACACATTTCCTGTAATTATCTCTCATAATCAGGATAAATTTGGAACAGCCCTTAAACTAACACCAAGCAGATCAATTTTTATATTTAGGTTGAGGTTTCACACAAACTGGTTAACTAAATAATACAAAATTATTATTATTATGCTATTTATCTGGCAAATTTCGTCAAAAAAAACAACAGCACTGGTTCCGTGTCACCCATGCTATTTATCTGGCAAATTTCGTCAAAAAAAACAACAGCACTGGTTCCGTGTCACCCATGCTATTTATCTGGCAAATTTCGTCAAAAAAAAACAACAGCACTGGTTCCGTGTCACCCATGCTATTTATCTGGCAAATTTCGTCAAAAAAAAACAACAGCACTGGTTCCGTGTCACCCATGCTATTTATCTGGCAAATTTCGTCAAAAAAAAACAACAGCACTGGTTCCGTGTCACCCATGCTATTTATCTGGCAAATTTCGTCAAAAAAAACAACAGCACTGGTTCTGTTTCCTGGAAGCAGGGTGCCGGAATGGACATGAGGGACAATGAGGGACAGTGAGGGAGTGTTGGTATGCAATTTTTATCCAATCGCCATCTTTCACAGTAATTCTGGACCGGCATGAGGTGGGATTGTCTGTCATGAATTTATTTGTTGATCGAACGAGTTTTAATTTGTCTAAATCCGACCAGTCGTTCCAAAGATATAAGCCGTTTTGTCGCAATACCATTAATTGGAATGAGGTAAAAATATATATATATAAATATAATTCCCTTTCCCGGTTCCCTGTCGCTCGCCGAGCAAGATGAGTGCTTTGAGCAAGTGCAAAAAAAACCTACTTTACCGGCCTTACACGTCCTGGAAGCAAATGGTCGCAAGGTGCACGCTTGCTCCGTTTGCTTCCAGGTCACAGTAAGGCCTTTAATGACCAGCGCCGACCTTGTGCATTTTATTTAGACAGCGCAAAAATACGTATTTACAGAAATCATTTAGGAAAACACGAATAAATAGAATCATTTAACACGTTTCATCCTTGTATTACCTATGGACAATCGCAAGTCCCACACAAATCCTCCATGTATATACAACATAACTATTCCCAAGTTCGTAAATCATACTGGACCAAAAACAAGACACACTCACCTTTTAAAGACTTGTTTGTGTCCAGTTGATGTCAGTGGTGCCTCCAAATTGTAGAAGAATTTGTAATGTGGGACTCAAGACTCCAATGACCGGACACAGGTTTACAAAAGGTCTGGTTTATTAACTGGTTATTCACTTCATTCCATTTACCAAATAATACCGCATAATTCAATGGCTGAGATTAACTCTTTTCGCATGGTCCTTCTCGTTCGGCTGATGTTCCTCCGCCACTCCCGTTGGTCAGAGCTCCTCGCAGCAAGTCCTCTCGACTCCACGTTTGCTCTCGTTTATATGGACAAACTGGACTTAATCCCCTCTCCGCTAATGCCCCGAGGTCATGCATGTACCAAGTCCTGGTATCAGCTCGCTCCCCTCCTGTTGTGAGTTCCGTTTACCAAACGATAGGGGGGTGCTTCAGCCAGGGGCTGTGACCAGGTGGACAAGAGATTATCATGTTCGGGCGCATTCCTGACACTCATTTACAAACTCGTCTTTCACAGAGTTTGCATGTAAAATGTATCTGCTTCGTTACCAGTTTAATTAATAAGTTACCAGTGCCAATTAATAAGTTACACTGAGTTACACTTCCACAACGTCATCAGCGTATTTCGGAACGTTATTTTTTTCAACTTCATATTCGGAATCAGTACGTCCCAGAGCAACTACAGCACACCTTAAATGTTTAAAAAACCTTCGGGTTTTAAAATTATGACGTCATCAGCGTATTTCGTAACGTTAATTTTTCAACTTTGCCGACAATGACTTCTGACTTCCGGGTTCGCAATGCGGGACCAATGCCATTTGACAGGGAATGAAAAAATAAATGCGACATTCAATTGACGACAATGACTTCCGACTTGACTCCCCCCTCCCCCTCCCCCTCCCCTCCCCCTCCACCCTAACCCCTCCCCTTCTCCCCTCCCCTCCCTTCCCCCCATGGCCCTCCCTTTCCCCCCAGCCCCGTCCCCTCCCCTCCCTCCTCCCCCTCCCCTCCCCCCTACCCCCTCCCCTTCTCCCCTCCCCCCTACCCCCTCCCCTTCTCCCCTCCCCCCTTGCTCCTCCCCCTCCCCCCTCCTCCCTCCCCCTCCCCCCTTCTCTCCTCTCCTCCTCCCCCTCTTCTCCCCTCCCCCCTCCCCCTCCCCCTTTCTCCATCCCCCTCCCCCCTTTCTCCATCCCCCTCCCCCTCCCCCTCCCCTCCCCCCTTTCTCTCTCCCCCCTCCCCCTCCCCCTTCTCTCCTCTCCTCCTCCCCCTCTTCTCCCCTCCCCCCTCCCCCTCCCCCTCCCCCTCCCCCTTTCTCCATCCCCCTCCCCCCTTTCTCCATCCCCCTCCCTCTACCCCTCCCATCCCCCCTCCCCTCCCCCCTTTCTCCCTCCCCCTCCCCCTCCCCCCTTTCTCCCTCCCCCCTCCCCTCCCCCTCCCTTCCCCCCATGCCCCTCCCTTTCCCCCCTATCCCCTCCCCTCCCCCCTCCCCCTCCACCCTACCCCCTTCCCTTCTCCCCTCCCCTCCCCCTTGCCCCTCCCCATTCCCCCTCCCATCCCTCCCCCTCCCCCTCCCCACCCCCCCTCTTCTCTCCTCTCCTCCTCCCCCTCCCCCCTTCTCCCCTCCCCCCTCTTCTCCCCTCCTCCCCCTCTCCTCCTCTTCTCCCCTCCCCACCCTCTCCTCCCCGCCCCCCCCCCGTTCCCCTCCCCTCCCTTCCCCCGTCCGGCAATGCCGGGTACTTCCCATGGCCAGCAGTACGTGGGCTGCTCGAGGGTTGGAAAACCAAGCAATCTTTATGTCTTGGCACCAAGTAAGAAAACCAGAAATGTTGTACACCAAGAGGTTTTGAGAAATTGAAAATTGACAAAACGTCATGTAGGAAATGTACTGTGATATTGCTCTAAAATATACATGTTCTTTTCATCATATATTTGTATTATTCTTATTCAACCCGGGTGAAGCCGGGTACCTCAGCTAGTCCCTTATAAAGGGAAGAGGAGGATTACGACATCCCGAACTAGAACGGCACTCAGTAGAGAGCATACCTCCACCTGGTGAACAGTTTACGTTTTGTATCTCAGAGTAGACCAGAAAATCACAATATAGAATCACATTTAATCAAAATCAATCACAGGAATCACCTGTGATTCAAGGTCCAGTCTTTCATACCCTGATCTAGCTCTCGTTTTTAGCCATATCACTCAATGGTGAATAATCACTTTAAAATTCTACTAGCCGGATCCGGATCTTCACCAAAATTGAATCGAATCGTCCTCGTCACACACACAAACGGTCCACCGAGTTTAGTCCAAATCCATCCACAACTTTTTGAGATGTCCCGCAATGTATAGTTTTTGGCCCAATCTCCCAATGGTGAAGAATCACTTAAAGAATCAAATAATTCTCATTTCCGAATCCATATTCAGATCTTCATCAAAATTGCATCGATTCTTCCTTGTCAGACACCCAACCGGCCCACCAGGTTTCGTCCAAATCTGTCCGCAACTTTTTGAGATATCCTACTATGTATCGTTTTTGGCCCTACCTCCCAATGGTGAAGAATCACTTTAAAAATTCTACTAGCCGGATCCGGATCAGGATCTTCACCAAAATCGAATCATTTTGTCCTTGTCACATACGCTACATCTAATCTACATCCCTGCAAAATTTAGTCCAAATCCGTCCACAACTTTTTGAGATATTTTGTTCAAAAACGGACAGACAGACACACATATGTGTCTGAAACAATTTGCCTTTGCCTCTTGGAAGGCTAATCCAACTGAAGGCAATCTCAGTTCCTTCCACCAAGCTCAGAACAAGTGTGTGTCTACCCTCAGGAGTGCCAGGAAGCACTATCTCTCCTCACTCAAGAACGAACTCTCAAACCTGTCTCCTTCCTCCAAATCCTGTTGGCATCTGGTCAAATCCGTTTCTGGTGTTTGTTCCCCCTCCATCCCCTTCCTTACCTCAAATGGCCACACAGTTGACATCGCACGTGACAAAGCCGAATGCCTCAACTCTGTGTTTGCCTCAAAATCTTTAGTCCCAAACCCATCTCTCTCTGTTCCCACCTTTCCCAGTCGAACCCAACTGCTCCTGGACTCTGTGTCCTTCTCTCCTGACAAGGTGGAGGAGTTTTTGTCTAACCACGACTCTGATTCTGCAACTGGACCAGACGGCATCAGCCGACGGGTCCTAAAATCCTGCTCTGCCGCTCTATCTCACCCTCTCTCTGTACTTTTCACCCTATCTTTTGCTCAAGGTCATCTGCCAGCTTCCTGGAAGCTAACATTACCGCTTTACACAAAAAAGGTGCAAAAACAGATCCTTGCAACTACAGACCAATCAGCCTGCTCCCAATTATCAGCAAAGTCATGGAATCCATCATTGCTTCGGATATGAAATCTTTCCTCTTTTCCAATGGCTTGATCTCTGATCATCAATTTGGTTTCAGACCAGGTCACTCTACTCTGGACATGCTGCTTCTGCTGTCTCAACAATGGATGGAGGTCCTCAATGCCAAACAGGAAATCAGAGCTGTCTCCCTTGACATATCACGTGCCTTCGATACAGTCTGGCACCCCGCTCTGCTCACCAAACTCTCCTCCTATGGTATCCATGGAAATCTCCATGCATGGCTTGCGGACTTCCTCTATGGTCGTAGTCAACGTGTGGCCCTGAATGGATTTCTCTCATCTCCCCTTCCTGTTCAGGCTGCAGTTCCCCTAGGCAGTGTGCTGGGCCCTGTGCTTTTTCTGGTCTTTATCAATGATCTCTCCGACTCTCTGGAAAATCCTCTCTATCTCTTTGCTGATGACTCCACTCTCTGCCGCTCCATTCCTCTTCCCTCAGATCGGCAGTCTGCAGCCTCCTCACTCTCTGAAGACTTGGACAAAATCACAGACTGGTCAAACAAGTGGAACATGTCTTTCAATCCTGACAAATCTCACACTCTTACTATGTCTCTCCGAAAAGACCGACTGGACAACCCTCCCATCCACTTTCTGAATAATCCTCTCCAAGAATTTCTGTCGCTCAAGCTTTTGGGTCTCACTATCTGCCATGATCTTTCCTGGGAAAACCACATTTCCAAGCTGGCCTCCAAAGCCAGTCGCCGACTGGGCATCCTCCGTCGTGCGAAGTCCTTCCTAGGCACACCTGAGCTCCTCACCACATACAAGGCTTTCATCCGCAGCTCAATGGAATACTGTTCTCCCCTATGGGCTGGTGCTCCTGCCTCACACCTAGCTCGGCTTCACGCTGTTGAATCCAAAGCTTTCAGAATCATTGGAATCTCTCGCGATGAAGCTATCTCTGAGGGCCTTTCACTCACTCACCGTAGGCAGGTAGGTGGTCTTTCTGTCTTCTACCGACTCCTCTCCGCCTTGCTCCCCCAGCTCTCTCTGTGCTCTGTCCCCCAAATATTCCTACAGGTCGCACAAGATCTGCCAGCAACCCTCTGATGGTTAAACTGCCGAAATCTCGGCTCTCTGCTCACCTTCACTCTTTCATTCCTCTTTTCTCCCGCCTCTGGAACAAACTCCCTCACTCCCTTCAATCCCACTCCACCCTCCAGGTCTTTAAAACAGCTGTTCACCACCATCTCTTATCTTCCCTCATTCAAAACCTTGATCTTTTCTACCCCCACTAATTCACCCCAGATCCACCTTGTTTGAAATTCCAACTTCTTTCCTGGAAGTCCTGGCAGTGTCCATATGTTTTATACCTCTCCCACCCCCACCCCCTTCCCATGCCTCCCCCCCCCCCCCCCCAAAGCCCTCTCCCTCGCACACATCTCTTGATGTCTCCATGTCTCTCGGTCCCTGCTCTCAAATGTTGTGTTTGTGTCCTTCCCCCTCTCTCCCCATCTTGTCTACCGCTCCCGATGTTATTTGTTTTATGTGTCGGTTTGTCTTTCTGTGTGATTAATGTTCGCTCTTTCACGAGCCTCGATCTTGTATACAAAAAAAAAAAAAAAATCAGACAGACAGGGGTGAAAACATAACCTCCATCCACCTTTGGTGGCGGAGGTAATAATGCCGATCTTTCTCATCCTAAAGGTGGGTGGGAGGTTTCATAAATTTCTCAATACAATTGTGATTTTGAGTTTACACCCGTAATTCTGTGCAGCCTTTGAGATCCCTACAGGTGTACTATAGTGGATGTGAGTTTTCATAAAATTTCTGCAAACTTTTGTTTGTTCAGATTTTGGCCTCCCACCTGTGTGTCGAACCTTGCTCGTGGAATATTAATATGAAAGACGCGTAAAATCGTCAATTTTTACCCGATTGACCTGAAATTTAAAGATTTTGCATATTGGGTCGCAGAATTGGTTCACCAATCAAAAGCGAGCTGAGGATTATTTTTTTTAGATCTAAAGTTCAAAGGTCAAGGCTGCATCAAATCATTCATTTTGTGCATTAGTGTATGCGGTTATGTAGCAATTCATACAATGGTCAATTTTTCATATAGAATCTGGAAACGTGTGTTAATTCACTACCTTAGAACACATTGCACTGAAAATAAGCTGTTTCCAATTTTTCCAAGCAGCGCTTATGACAAAAATCCAAGATGGCCGCCACCGAGTGACGAAAATGGAATAATCGTCATATCTTCGGTAATATTTATCATAGAGACCTGCACAATATATCGTTTTGTATGTTTTAAGGTACAACAAATCCATTGAAATAATGTATGATGTGAAAAAGTGAAAAGAAAAACAGATATTTGTCATATTGTACAAAATATAGGCGCCATAAATGACAATTTTGTCAGCATTTATAATTTTTTCCAAACTTCAATAAATAATGACAATTTCATATTTTCAGGCACAGTGTATGCAGTCGAAGACACTATAATAGAGAACTAACATCTTGACGAACATGATGTATCCACATTGATACGGTCACTCGTGTGCCTGATCCTACATATGCAGACCGGCAATATACGTATATGTTGTGTCTTTCACATGAAAGTTGTTGATTATAAATATGCGTTTCTTCTCTACTTGCAGATAAATCATGGCACAGACTGAAGAACCTGATGAGAAAAAGGCAGGCACAGAAATAAACTATACACGATGCATAAAGTGTCAGACCTCCAAACAAGAGCAAGTGAAGGAACCACCACAATCTGAGGAACATTCGACGTACGACAAATTCTTGACAGCGGTCCGTTTGAGAGCAAGTTTTGGAGACAAGGTGTTCGTTACGCTCAGTGAAAAACTAATGAACTTGACAGCAAGTGACCTAAGTGACGAGCACGTTGTGTGGCACGGAACATGCTATGCGACAAGCACCAATAAAGGACATATCAAACGTGATGAAGAGCGGTATGACCGAGCCTGTGCAGCATCCGATGTTAGTCTTCTTCACAGAACCGTAGGGAGACCAACTACCTCATCGCACCATGGAGAATCTGAGGAAATGTCTGTGTCAGGAAAGTACACCCGATCGAAATCTACGAACTGCGATAAAAGCAAGTGCTTCTTCTGCCAAGGCAAAATTCAAGGTGCTTTGCATGCATGCCGGTCAAGAAATATTGGAACTCAGATACATGATATAGTGCAACAATCAAACAACCCAGAGTGGAAAGTGAACTATGCTAACGTAATAACTGACAACGATGCATTGTCACAGGACATTGTGTATCACAAGCAGTGTATAACTGATCAGTGGCAACGTCTGAAGCGTAAACGGACTGGAGACACCGTGACCACAAAGACCCCTACCAGCATGACCAGTGACAACACCAATGATAGTGAAACTGTTCGCTATATAGCAGCCGAAATCGAGGTCTTTGCTGAAATACAGGAGCGTATCGAACAAGGAGAAATCATCCCCATCGACGAGGCAGAAAAGGACTATGTATCAAAGTTGAAACAACACAATATTGAATACAGCTCAACTTATTCAAATGCCCAAACAGCACGGAAATGGTTGAGACAGAAAATTGAGAAGAACGTCAAACTCATTCAGTTCACACTATTGCCGAATAAGCCTACTCCGATACATTCCAAAGCCGCACAAGACTTGTGCGGACCAAATCCAAAGCCGCACAGACCGCTGTTGGAGAAGCAGTACACAGACCTGACCCACAAGCTGACATGACAAAGATATTCGAGGCTTCCATGGTGCAACGTAAATCGATCGAGCAGGCCAAGAAAGACCCATGGGTTTTCAACGGAAAGCTGGAAAACTCAGAAGATGCAGTTCCACATGAACTTCACAGCATGATTCTCTGGATCTTGAAGGGCGTGTGCACCGCAAAAACTGAAGCCCGAACACATGATTTGAATCAGTCAGCAATGGTCATCTCTCAGCAAATACTGCAAGCACACAAATCAAATCGTCAAGTATTGTAAGACCCCAAATCGCCCGCTGCTGCTTTTCGGTCTACAGTGGAAACTCAAATAATGTTATGCATTTCCTTATATTGTGATCACGAATGGAGAAGCCACAAATTGGCAAATATTCTGTCGCACGCTGGACTGGGAGTTCCATACGAAAGGGTAAAACAGTGTATAACTCAAATCTCTGAAGGTGTGCAAGAGAACATGCAGCAGCACGATGGGAACTATGTACCACCAGGACTTCACAGACAGCGAAGACTCCGTTTCTCAATCGATAACGTTGATGCCAAGGTCGACACATCAGATGGTCGAAATTCATTCCGTGCAACAGCAATGGCTGTCTACCAGAGAGAGCCATATATGGAAGAGACCATTGGTGTTGTGACAGAGTGTGTAACACCCACACAGAACAAATCAGCGAGGTCTTTGAAAGATGTCCCCAGCACAATTCTACCTCTTATACAGAGCACCGTAACAGGCAGCCCTAAGCCTCCAACCAGCCCGTGCTATCGTGATTTCAAGACAGGGAGGAATGAATCTGAGCTATCAAGGTCTGAAGTGGATGATCTCGCCTGGTTGCTAATACGCAACTTCCATCGTGATGGTGACAATACAGTGAATACGCCAGGTTCACAATGCGAAGATTCACCAGCGAATGAAGTAAGCCATGAGGTTCCCCAGACCGTATCTGTTTGGGCAGCATATAACTCACTTACGCATACATCACATTCCGAGGTTGACGACTCCCAGAGATTGGACAAGGTCCATTCACTGCCACTCATCAATGCACCAGCTCATGAGTGGACCACCCTTACCATGGCTCTTGTGCAACTCCATAAGCTCAACCAACTGATGAGGACTGACGACAGGCCTGACGAACCAATACTTGTGTGGCTGGACATGGACTTGTACAAAAGAGTGCGCAAACTCTGTTTCCTGGACCATCAGTTCAACGACAACATCATCGCGTGCCCCGGTCCTTTCCACATAGTTCTATGTTCCTTGAGGTGTCTAGGAGCAACAGTTTAAAGCAGTGGCCTGGATGAGGCATGGATCGAAGCCGGATTGTACAGTAGTGTAACAGTGATTCAAATACAAAACGGCAAACACCACAACCGAGCACTGGATGCACATCAGATCTCTCTGCAAACTCTATTTGACTTGTGGATCAATGCATTCTTTGACGAAAACCCTACGCTGCAACAAAAATTGATGCCTGCAATGAAAGCTGTGAGAGAAGTATGTTGTAGTGGGCTTGACGTCGCTGAGACACATCGCCAACTGGTCACTTTGGTTAACAACCTGGAACTGTCAAAGCTGTTGGAAGAGTTCGATCAGAAGAATGACAAGTATCCCATGTACAAATGGGCCCGCATTTACATGAAGCAAGTGAGCAACCTGCTCCAGTTCATGAGAGGCACACGGGATCGTAACTGGCTCTTGCATCTCGCTTCTCTAGAAAAGATGTGTGTCTACTTTTTCGCATTCAACAGGCATGACTATGCCCAGAACATTCCAGATCACATAGCGCACATGTACCAACTTGAAACCAGCCATCCACGTATATGGAATGCCCTGCAAAGTGGAGACTTTGTCGTCAACACCAAACCCATTGCGTTCACATCCATCGGCCCTGATCAAGCTCAGGAGCATCTGAATAAAGTACATAAAGGTGATGGTGCCATTTCTGGTATAACAACTGATCCTCAAGGTTTGCTGAAGTACTGCCTGAGTTCGCCAGAACTCGCAAGGCTTGCTGGAGAGACAGAACGCATGCTGGGCATGTCGGAAACCAGAGCAAAGAAGCACCATCAGCATTCTTCAGCTAAAACCAAACGACAAGAACAAGCAGTAAGGCAACTGAAGTGTATTGTCAACATCAAACCTTTTCACCACAGCAAAGAATGAAGATGGTTCCGAGTTGAAGCTGGTCAATCTCGTGACGAAGAGGATAATGCCTGCATCAGTACAGCACGACGTTCTGGACGTGGAGACGCGCGGGAACAAGGCATTTGCCACACACGTAGAAGAAAGAGTCAATGGTGAGAAAAACATGTGGGACAAAATGTCAAAACTGAAGTATCTGACTTGGAATGATGGATGCAAAGCTGTTAATCTCAAGACATCATCAGAGGTGGTCAGCTTGAAAGCGACGAACTCCCTGTTTGTTCGCTTGCTCGTTATCGCAAAATCTTCACGAGAACTCGATCTGGAAGATATCGTAGGAAAGCATGAATTTGCTCGTTTCAACGCTACACTAATGAAGCCAGATGGTTCTCTACTGCCAACTACCAACAAGTCTAGCCTCATTCACGAACTTGAGAGCATGGTTCCAGAGTCAGCAATGTCTGCCCCGTCTCAAACATCCACTGGAGAGTTCACCACCCACCATTGCCTGACCAGCATCATAATAGAGGGTATGGCTCTCTTGCAGGAGGCGGTTGTCTACAAAGGCCAAATTAAAACCTGTAAAGATCTGCTGGACTGCTTTGTTCGAAGTGTTGACAGTAAATCGGTCTGTTACGTGGACACATACCTAGTATTTGACAACTACAGCATCAACAATTCGCTGAAGGAGAGGACCAGACATCTTCGTACGGCAGGGAGAACGCAGGACAATGGGGTATAAAGTAGACAATACCACACGCATAAAAGACTTCAAGTCCTTTTTGAGCACCAAGGAAACCAAAGCCAATGTTGTGTTGTATCTTGCACAAAATGCTGTTCGATTGTGCAAAGTGCCAATCACCACGCACACCCAGAAAGACGTCCTTTCTTCCCAGCCAAATATGGTGAGCATTCCGAGTACACAAGAGGAAGCCGATACACTGTAATCTTGTATGCAGTGGCAGCGAGTCGTCTGGGCAATACTGTGCACATATATTCTTGTGATACCGATGTGTTAGTGCTTGCTCTACGAAGAGTACCTGATCTGAAGCCGGATAGTGTTATCATGGGAACCGGAGATCGACAACGGAAAATCAAACTCAAGCCCATCTATGTTGCTTTGGGCGCAGACAGAGCAGCGGCTTTACCGGGATTGCATGCACTGACTGGTAGTGATACCACTGGCCACATCCAAGAAAGGGAAAGTCATCGTGCTTCAAAATCTTCATGGAGGCAGACAAAGATGTTATCACTGCTCTTGCTGGGCTTGGCGTTGGAGTGTACCCAAGCCCAGAGGTGTTGTCTGGATGTGAGAAGTTTGTGTGTCAGCTGTTCAACTCTGGGTTTGCATCCGCCAAGGCACTGAGGTGGCACATGTTCAAGCAGCTGAAGGGTAACCAAGGTGTGGAGAAGCTACTTCCGACTCAAGGATGTATCACTGAGCATATATTGCGTGCACACCTACAGGCTAACATATGGTTGCAAGACTTGGTAGCTGTACCGATCCTACTGGATCCAGTTACTATGGGATGGCGACAACTGGAAGACGGCCACTATATCCCAGTAGACTCAAAAGTTGCCGCGGCGCCAGAGGCCGTGGTGGAACTTGTGAAGTGTTCCTGTGTCGCCAGTAAGTGCAGTGGACAGTGTTCTTGTAAGGCCTGTTGTGAAAATCAAGATACAACAGCAACCCAAAAAGGTAGGTTTAATCGTAATTCGTTCTCAGCAGCATCTAGAGAGAAACCAATAAACATTGTATTAATATTACATACAGGTGAATACAGGTGCGGACAGGTGGTATGACTATAAAAGCTTTGATACATATAGCAGAATCGTTACCTTTCTATGGAAGCCCAGAGAAGCTCTAGAGTTACATCGCTAGAGTTACATCGCGGTGATGGATCTACATCGCCTGTCCGCGCTGATATATATATAGGAACCGAGAAAGGGTCACGTAGCGGCCATGAGGCGAATAACATCAGTGTCGTAACTTGGATGACGATTTCATCACATTCTCCCCGCGCTTAGATCCTAACTCGGCGGTGAAGAACAGCAGACACATACAGAGGAATACATAGGAATGCAAAGAACGAAATACATTGGAAAGATGTCACTGCCGGTCGAACGTCCAAGGGGCCATCAATCCCAATGGCAGGGTTACTGCATTTCAGCCTGTTAGCCTGGTTAGCAATCAATCCCCAGCTATAGATATATCGAGGAGGAAGTCCCAGTCAAGAAGATATCGGACCGAGCAAGCAGTGGTCATCCCAGGGAGAAGACGTTGAGCCCGTGGGTAGCAGTAGTCTTCCTGTGGGGTAGTCTGAGTAGATAAGTGTACCTCGTTGAACAGTGAGGAACGGCACAGTAGCTAGATGGATAAGGTGTACCTTGACGAAGAGCGACTGTCCATACGACGCAATGCAACGCATTACAGGTAGATGTGTCGGTGTGGCAGATGTGTAACTCAGTAAACCATAACAGTAAGTAAGATTACATGACAGGAGGCCACTACAGGAAGACCATTACAGTAGGTCTGTACCCGCCCTGGCTCCCAAGGGTACATACGCAGTACAAGCGCATGTTGCGGCACGCGAATCTACCGTTGGCAGCGATCGCACAAGACACGAGCGGCCTCTGAAGGCTGCCTGGACGACCGGCATGGCCGATTACGACGACGCACAAACGGCTGAAACGCGCCTCTCCAGCGAAGCGCGCAGGACCGCCGGGATGCATATGGCAAGCTTGTCCAGCTGCACCGCGCGCGCGGAGGATCGGAGAAGATCGGCAGACCGAGAGAGTCCCCGCTGGACAAACCATGTTTGTCCCAGCGTCGTCCCGGATCGTTATGATTGATTGTCATGATTGTCATGATTGTCATGCTAGATGTCCCGGATGGATTGGCCATCCCGGATGTCCGACCGATCCATCCAGTTAACGCCATCGTTGCATGGCACGGATCCAGCCGGACCGCGGATGGGTCGACCATCCACGGACGCAATGGCACAGAGATGGCCCGGATGGATTGGCCCAGAGACCCAAAGACAGCCATCGCCCCGGATGGGCATCCATCCACGGATGTCCGACCAATCCATCCATTCAACACATGGAATGGCTCGGATCGACCATCCATGGACTCAAAGTCACGCTCAAAGACACCAAGGCATCCATGGTCGCCATCCTCTGGGCCGCCTCCGGCGCCCGGCAATACCGCAGTGCAGCTCATTGAGGCTGCATTGGGAGGGAGAGGTGTACACTAATTGATTGATTAATTGTATAATTAAAATCAATAAAAGATTATCACAAAATATTTTCATAATCAATTGGCTCATCGCATAACTAAACCACAAGGGGCGAGGAGGGAGTCGCCATACCGGACGGCACCCGGGCGAGCAACAAGAACCTCCCGGGCCCCCACAAGAGTCGAGGTGGCCCGATCACAGGGAGGGGCCATGTCGAGAAAAGGTCGCAGGGGCCATGGGTCACGGTGTACCCCAGAAAACTATCCATCGTGCGTAGGGAGTATGTGCACGTATCCTCGTGCATAGTTAAGTGAGACCAGCGCGACCTCAAGGAAGCGCGGCAGATTAGCAACATAGTGAAGTGAGACCAGCGCGACCTCAAGGAAGCGCGGCAGATTAGCAACATGGTCATATCCCTTGGACATACTATCCACAAACCGCAAGAATATCGAGGTAGACGAAACATCTGTTAAGGAGGTGGCTGCAGCGCGCTGCATACCGAAGACAGACGACCTTCACAGTCTGGGTCAGGCTGAGTCACAGTCAGACTGGGGCAGAGGGAAATGGAATCAGACGAGGCGTCTCGCAGTCTCGAAATGTACGAGGCAAGAGCTCTGTCCGATAACAACGAGCCCAGAGTCAAGGGCTAGCAGGCAGTACGGTGTCCCCGTTACATGCGCAGGTGACAAGGGAGTCGGGCGCGACGCTCAATGTCACCATTTCACGAGGTCACCGTGTACTCCCTAAACGGTGCTGGCGCGCGACCCTGAGGGAGCGCCGCGTTACGTTGTTCACGTCGTTACGTAAAGGTCAATTGGTACGTAGTTATCAAGGTACACTGAAAGGTAAACGAATCCCCGATGAGATCGCGGGAAGCACGCCATTACGTTAATGACGCAGTGAAGCGAACGCGTCAATGACGCTGTAAAGCGAACGCGTGATATAGTCGATGACGTCATCAATTAGGTCGGGCGGGTTTGACGGCGAGTTCTAGCTGAGCGGTATCCCCAGACGGAGTACAGTAGCACACCGAAATCTAACGTCTCGCGTGCAGCAGCATTCGAGCGAGCTCGAGATCGGCATACGGCATACGAACCCGGCCGACGGTGAAAGTAACATCTAGGGCGCACCGCGTACGAGGGAAACCGAAAGTTGAGCTCGGCCTGTTGATCCAGTGCGGGTGAGCCCGCCGAGTCGAGGGGCGAGCACGCCGAGTCGAGATGGCGAGCATGCTTGGCAGCGATAGACTGCACGACTAAGGAGCGAATACATATAACGCCCTGAAGTAGCATCTCATTTGAGGTGCATTGAGCATGAAGGATGAAGAGGGGCCTTTCGGTCCGTCAAGCCTGCTCTACACCAACACCACATTAACTCAATCCAACAGCTTATCAAATTAAATTAATTGGGTGAAACGCGGGGTGTGAAAAAGGAATGATAGCATTCGGTCCACATACATTCCATGCACAGCATGTTTACAATGGTCGCAGGTGTTTAACGAAAACGCCGTTTGAGAGCGGGAACACCAAATCAAGTAAAACAAAGGACGAAGAAGAACGAACGAAGAACGACACATGGTAGCCAGGTATACGAACAACCATCATAAGCAGAACCCGAGTGCCGTAAAAGGCTATGAAGGTCCCGCTCGACGTCCTTAGAAATTCATCCGTGCTGCGACGAGTCCTCGCATGGTGCCAAGCGAGCCTCCATTGAGGCGATTCCGGGCAGCGGAGTTCGCCGGCCTCGGGAAGTAGCCACATGCAGGTGGGATTGCGACGGCCGCGATCAGAATCGCCGGCCTCACAGAGTGGGGCCCGCGAGAGGAACCGCATGCAAAGGGGTTCATCCAGCGAAGATGCGGCGCGCGCAACTGGCGCGTCGTGCATTGTAGTGATTCCATCCAGCGACGGTGCGGAGCATGACTCGCGCGTAAGAGGGGTTCCGACGAGCAGCGATAGGAATCGCCGGCGTTGGGCCGCAGAGAGGGCCCGCGATGGGTCCCACGTGTGGCTTTGCGTAGGAGGTGATTCCGAGCAACGTTCGGCTTCGCGGCGAGGAGGTGCTCGGAAGCAGGGTGGGATCGCGGGCCTCCCAGAGTATTAGCACGCGATGGGTGCAGTGCACGACGATTCGCGTGGAGGAGGTGGTGCCACCGAGTATCGAGTGGTCGGAGTGAGCCGATCGTGATGGCGTGATTCCGACGAGCAGTGCGCGATTCGCGCGGAGGAGAAGGGCCACCGAGTAGCGAGTGGTCGGAGTGAGCCGGTCGTGACGGCGTGAGTCCGACGAGCAGTGCGCGATTCGCGCGGAGGAGATGGGCCACCGAGTAGCGAGTGGTCGGAGTGTGCCGGCCGGCCGTGTGGAGGCATGGCCGACATGGGAGACGTGATCACTCGCGTGGGAATCTCAACTCGGGCCGAGGCACGCATATCTAGGATGAATCCCTCGGACGGAGCCGTTAGCGCTTCCGAGCAGCGATCGGACGGGTAGGCCGGCGGCTGCAAGCGGGTCCGTCGTTCCGACGGGGTTTCGGCCGCAGGACGTTGCCCAGTAGCATCATTCTCCAGGCATCGAGCCAGAGTCCGTCACGCCTGCTCTGGCGTTCGGGTCTCAGGAGAGCAGGTCGCGCTTTGACGACGCGGTCCCGCGAAAAGGCTTGCGACGTCCCATCTTTCGAGGCAGGCCGGCAGCGAGAGTAGTCGGAGCTCCGTTGCTGGAGCTAGCTCGACGGGTCCTCCGCTGGGCATTCTTCTCCGAGGCGAGCAGTGCAGGAGCGATGTCAGGAGAGGAATTACGATTAAGTGTTGTGAAAATCAAGATACAACAGCAACCCAAAAAGGTAGGTTTAATCGTAATTCGTTCTCAGCAGCATCTAGAGAGAAACCAATAAACATTGTATTAATATTACATACAGGTGAATACAGGTGCGGACAGGTGGTATGACTATAAAAGCTTTGATACATATAGCAGAATCGTTACCTTTCTATGGAAGCCCAGAGAAGCTCTACAGTTACATCGCTAGAGTTACATCGCGGTGATGGATCTACATCGCCTGTCCGCGCTGATATATATATAGGAACCGAGAAAGGGTCGCGTAGCGGCCATGAGGTGAATAACATCAGTGTCGTAACTTGGATGACGATTTCATCACAAGGCCCATAACCTAGCCTGCACAGAGCTCTGCAAATGTCAAGGAGCCGAGGACACATGCAACAATGTCGTAATTGATGAGATTTCCAGCGATGACAAGGAAACCGACGACTTGGATGACTAATCTCAAAACACTCACATACCTGGCACTCTCGTTGTTTGAAAACTGCCCACTTTGTATTTGTTGCGTTTATTTGCCAGCATATTACGTTATGTTACGTCCCTGAGAACGTTCATTTTGTGGATATCTGACTGTTATCGTGTTTTTGTTTTATTCACAAAAGTTAATAATGCTTATTGGAGTTAACTTTAGCTACACTTGTCCAAGCAGATTGTTTTTATTATCTCTGAATGTGCTATAATGGGAAAATTATAGCGATTTCTTAATTTTAACAAATCTATGGCGGCCATCTTGGATTATGGTGACTACATATGCATAAAAAATTGGAAACAGCTGTTTTTGTGTTCACTGTGAAAATAGGAAGTAAAAAAGAACAAGTTTCCAGATTCTATATGAAAAATTGATCAAATTACACAATAACATACACTATATATTTTTACCCTCACCAGAGGAGAGGGTATTGCATTTGAGCCCGTTTCTTTGTCTGTTTGTCCGCCTGTTTGTCCGCACAGAATAAATATGATTTTCTCTGCAACCGTTAGTCCAATTGACATGAAATTTTCACCATCGGTGCAACTCCACCTGAAGAATTTTTTTATGATAATTAATATAAATACACATTGCGTAGAGTGAGAGCTTCGTCGACAATAGTCAGTCGATCGAGTACGCAGCCCTCGCAAACATCCGTCGGCCTAGGCCTAGCTGGGCTAGGTTGTTTGATCTTGGGCTTAGAATTAAAATTCAAATTAATTGTATTGAATGGATAGATTGGGATAGAATGCAGGACTTACCTACTGTGTCTGTAGGCTATATAGTTTAGACTTCTAGTCGACTGGACCAGGTACGTAGGTCCGACTGGCAGGTACGTACTGAAATCGGTGTACTTGGCTTAAATGAAGTCGGTGTAGCTGGCGGAAAAATGAAACCGGTGTAGCTGGTGGAAAAAAGAGGTCTGTGTTGCTCGCATAAATGATGAGCGGTTTCAAATTCAAAATCCGTTCTGCGCAGTACTGTATGATAATTTATTGATTTTAATCACCAGGTGAAAATAATTTTAATGAACAGGTGAAAATAATTTATCGGTCGCGCCAGACTTAAGCAAGATCACGTGAGCAAGATGCTTTTATGAAAAAGCAAACAATGAACAATAAATGAATTCATTTATATCATTTATATATATATATTTATATCATTTATATATATATATATATATATATATATATATATATATATATATATATATATATATATAGCGCGGCGTTACGCGCGCTGCTTGCGAGCAAGGAGGAAGCGGACAAGCGGTAACATATAAACGTCTTTATTGTAGGAGCTCACTGTAACACTGCCCGCTCCGGGCTGGGCGCCCGGTGTATATCATGAGGCCACGCCTACCCCTCGGGCGTGGCCACCGCCCACTTGGTGCGTGGGATGATGTCACCACGCCAGTGGGCTTTTGTGTCCGCCACACGCGCCCCCCCAGAATTCCCGCGCACCTGGAGGGCCAGTTTGCGGGGCAGACGAATGACCCGGCCGAAGCGCCCCCTGGCGATCGGCGGCGTCCGGGGTGCAGGGATGCCAGGTGGGATGCCCCTGGCTGCCCCTGGGATGGGTGCAGGACCGGGGGGCGGCGTGGCGGCGGGGCTGGGCGGTGCCGGGGGTCCGCCCGCAGGAGGGCGGCCCCGACGTGGGGGTCGGGCCACTGGCGGTGGATGGTCCACATCGAGGTGGGCCGGCTTGAGGCGGTCTACCGAAACGCGGTCAGGAGTACCGCCGATGTCCAGGGTGAAGTGCTTCGCCCCGGTCTCCAGCACGCGGAAAGGCCCGTCGTACGGGGGCCGCAGTGGTGTCCGATGGGCATCGTGGCGGACGAAGACGTACTCCGCCGCGCGAAGCTCCGGGGCGACGTGCGTCGGTGGGTGCCCGTGGCATGCCATTGGCACCGGGGCGAACCTCTGGGTGGTCTCTTGCAGAGCGGAGCGCTGCTGTGCCGCGGACCATGGTGCCGTGGAGTCGGGGAGGAATTCCCCAGGCACCCGCAGCGGTTGCCCGAAGACCAACTCCACCGCGGATGCGCGCAGGTCCTCCTTGGGCGCCGTCCGGAGACCCAGCAGGACCCAGGGGAGCCTGTCGACCCAGCCGCCGTCGCGGAGGGTGGCCCGGAGCGCGGCCTTCAATGAGCAGTGAAATCGCTCACACAGGCCATTAGCCTGGGGGTGGTAGGCCGTGGTTCGGTGCAGCCGGACCCCGAGCCCCTGCGCAACCGGCCCCCAGAGCTCCGAGGTGAACTGGGGGCCGCGGTCGGATGAGATGTCTGAGGGGGCGCCGAACCAGGCGACCCAGGTGGCGATGAAAGCCTGCGCGACATCGGCCGCCGTTGTCGACGCCAAGGGCACGGCCTCCGGCCACCGGGTGGTGCGGTCCACCATGGTGAGGACGTAGGTGAAACCCCGCGAAGGGGGCAGAGGTCCCACCAGGTCCACGTGGACGTGGTCAAACCGGCGTTCCGGCACCGTGATCGGGGCCAACGGGGCCTGGGTGTGCCGGTGCACCTTGGTGCGCTGGCACGCGAGGCACGTCCTGGCCCAGCCACGGATGGCCTTCCAGAGGCCATGCCAGACGAACTTGTCGGCGATCAGCCTTTGGGAGGCCCTCGCGCCCGGGTGGGACAGGCCGTGGATGGCGTCAAACACCTGGCGCTGCCAGCCCGCGGGCACGATGGGGCGAGGACGCCCGAGGGAGACGTCGCACAAGAGGGCCGCGCCCGCGCCGTCGAACAGCACCTCGGTGACGCGGAGGCCCGTGACGGCGGTCCGCAAGGCCTGGACGTCGGGGTCGGCGGCCTGGTCCGCTGCCATCCGGGCATAGTCGATGCTGAGGTGGACTGCGTGGGCGATGGCCCGGGAAAGGCAATCCGCCACCGGGTTGTCCTTCCCCGCAACGTGCTGGATGTCCGTCGTGTACTCGGACACGGCCGAGAGGTGACGCTGCTGGCGGGCCGACCACGGCTCGGTGACCTTGCCCATCGCGAAGATCAGCGGCTTGTGGTCGACAAAGGCAGTGAACGCACGGCCCTCGAGCAGATGGCGGAAGTGCCTGACCGCCAAGTGAAGTCCGAGCAACTCGCGGTCGAAGGTACTGTAACGGCGTTCGGGCGGGCGAAGCTGCCGGCTAAAGAACGCCAGCGGTTGCCAAGCTCCACGCACCCATTGCTCGTGCACCGCGCCCACCGCGTAGTCCGAGGCATCGGTGGTGAGGGCGATCGGTGCATCGGGCGCCGGGTGCGCGAGCATGGTGGCGTTAGCCAAGGCGAGCTTCACGCCCGTGAACGCCGTGTCCATCTGCTCGGTCCAGGTAACGTCGCCTTTGCCCGGCTTACCTCGGAGAGCTTCGTGCAGGGGGTGCAGGAGCTGGGCGATACGGGGCAGGAACCGATGGTAAAAGTTCACCATGCCCAGGAACTCCTGCAGCCCTCTGATCGTGCGGGGGCGCGGAAACCCCTTCACTGCCTCCACCTTGGCCGGCAGGGGGACGGCTCCGTGCCTGGTGACACGGTGCCCCAGAAAATCGATTGTGGCGGCGCCGAACCTGCACTTTGCGGGGTTCACAATCAGGCCATGCTGGCCCAGGCATTCGAAGAGCGTGCGGAGGTGGCGTAGGTGCTCTTTGCGGGACGCGCTGGCGACGAGGATATCGTCCAGGTAGACGTAGACAAAATCCAAGTCGCGCAGGACGCTGTCCATCAGTCGCTGGAACGCCTGAGCCGCATTCTTCAGACCGAAGGGCATGCGCAGGAACTCGAAGAATCCGAATGGCGTGATGACCGCCGTCTTCGGGACGTCCTCCGGCCTGACGGGGACCTGATGGTAGCCGCGTATGAGGTCCACCTTCGAGAAGAAGGACCTGCCCACCAAACGGGCGGAAAAGTCCTGAATGTGGGGGACGGGGTAGCGGTCAGGAGTCGTGGCGTCATTGAGATGGCGATAGTCCCCGCACGGTCGCCATCCCCCGCCGGGCTTCGGCACGATGTGCAGCGGCGACGCCCAAGCGCTCTCTGAGCGCCGAACGATGCCGAGTCGCTCCAGGGTAGCGAACCCCGCTTTTGCCACCGCCAGCTTCGTCGGCTCGAGGCGGCGTGCCCGGGCGTAGACCGGTGGCCTGACGGTGGGGATGTGATGGGCCACCCCGTGCTTGACAGCCCCCGCCGAGAAGGTGGGCCGCGTGAGGGCCGGGAAGCCGGCGAGGAGGCGGGTGAATGCGTCCGCTGCCGGAAGCGTACAGACCAACGTGGCCGGAACCGAACCGTTCGGCAAGCCGCTTGGCAAGCCGCTCATTGAGCTGGGCAACCCACAAGCGAGCGAGCTGAACGTCTCGGCCTGGACAAGACGTCTGCGCTTGACGTCGACCAGGAGCCCATTAGCGCACAGGAAGTCCGCGCCAAGCAGTGCCATGGGCACGTCGGCGGTGACGAACGTCCATCGGAAAACCTGCCCTCCAAACCGCAGAGAGAGGCAGCGTTTTCCGTACGTACGGATGGGCGTCCCGTTCGCGGCAAGCAGCGTGGAGCCCCCACCCGCGGCGTGCTTGTCTGACGTGCCGGCGGGAATGACACTCACCTGCGCTCCCGTGTCGCACAGGTAACGGCGCCCGGAGAAGGTGTCCGTTATGAACAGCAGGCTGCTCGAACAGCCGGCGCTCATCGCCACTATTGAGCGCCGGCCCGGGCGTTTCCCGACCTGTTGAAGGAGCATGGCGGATGACACAGCCGAGCTTCGTGGCCGAACTTGGCGTGGAACCAGCACCAGGTGGTGGAGCTGGAGGAGCGCGGCTGGCCCTGCCAGGCCGGTGGAGTTGGCTGGTTTCCCCGCGGTGGCGGTTTTCGCCGCGGCGGTGGGCGGGGCGTGGTGGCGTTCACGAGGTGCATATCCGCATGCTGCGTATGCTGTAGAAGCTGATGCTGTGGAACATGCTGCGTATGCTGTAGAAGCTAATGCTGTGGAACAACGGCATCAGCAGCATCAGCAGCATCAGCCTCGAGGGCCGTGACGGCCACGCCGACTCTCGCCCGCGTGTCCGAAGCGGCGAAGTACCTGTCCGCCTCGGCTGCCAATGCTCGGGATTCCGTTAGCCCGGTCCCGGCCAACGTGAGGTGAACCTGCGCTGGAAGTTGGCGCCGGAAAAGCGCCCGGAATAGAGAACCGGGGGCTTCGTCGCCCAACAGTGACAGCATATGGTCCATTCGGACCGACGGGCGTGTGTCACCGAGCTCGGGGAGATCCAGGAGGCGGTCGGCCCGTGCGTCGTCCGTGAGGCCGAACGTGGCTAGGAGTAGCCGCTTGAGTGCCTCGTACTTGTGGCCGTCCGGTGGGTGGCGAAGGACGGACACAACTCGAGCGGCCGTGCCGGGCCCGAGGGAGGCGACGACATGGCAATAGCGCGTGTCATCGCTGGTGAGGCGCCGAAGCTGAAATTGGGCTTCGGCCTGGACGAACCAGACTTCGGCCTGAGCCTCCCAAAATTCCGGAAGTTTGACGAAGTTGGCAATGGCAATGGCGTCGCGTGTGGAAGGATCGCTCCGGCAGATCCAACGTCGAGGGTCACCAGTAAAGCACGGCATTACGCGCGCTGCTTGCGAGCAAGGAGGAAGCGGACAAGCGGTAACATATAAACGTCTTTATTGTAGGAGCTCACTGTAACACTGCCCGCTCCGGGCTGGGCGCCCGGTGTATATCATGAGGCCACGCCTACCCCTCGGGCGTGGCCACCGCCCACTTGGTGCGCGGGGTGATGTCACCACACCAGTGGGCTTTTGTGTCCGCCACATATATATATATATATATTAATCACCAGGTGAAAATAATTTATCAGTCGCGCCAGACCGAAGCAAGATCACGTGAGCAAGATGGCGGATCATGGAAGGGACAAGATGGCGGATCATGGAAGGGACAAGATGGCGGATCATGGAAGGGACATTTCAAATGACAACATGAAATTTTGTTCCCAAGGGAATGGGGAAAAAATTGAATTTTTTTTTTTGTGAAATTTGAAAGAAAAAAAATTGTGAAATTTGAAGTGAAAATGAAATTTTGAATGGATTTACATATACATGCAATTGGAATAGAGGTTCGCTTACGAAGCTCTCTATTAACAGTGAAATAAGGAATTGTGCAGACTAATTACTTTTGTCAATTTAAACTTATTTTTCGAGAAAATTGTGAGTTATTAGAAAACAGTGCAACGGTGCCAATATTTTTGCCCATGACTGCATGTATGTATACGTATATATTGTCGCGATCCCGTCTGTGGAATGTATCCCAGCACGGAATACGGACGTAAATGTCCGGGCTTCAAGTAATCCACGTAGTGAACCAAAAGAGACGCAATAAACACAATTGTGTTTTAATCGGCCTTCTAGGGGTAAGGCCCGATGCTTTATTGGCTCGATCACAAAAACCATGAAAGGTAACAAATGGAATAGGCTGCACAAGCCTGCAGGAACGGTCGGCCACAGACGCTCCAACAAGACGCAGGTAAGATCCTCGCGGCTCCAATCGACGAGCTCCGGGACTCGAAGGATACCAGGATGGAATACCACACAAGGCCGCCAGGAACGGTCGGCCAGGAGCTCCAACACGAAGCAGGCAATATAGGACTCACAGTTCCAATCTACGATCTCCGGGAATCACTCGTTCTCTTCCGGAATCACTCACTCGTACAATCCATAACTATAAACGATCAGCACAACTCGCTGTCGTGAGGCGTAACGAAAGTTCCCTCGCCTCGAGGCCTCGAACCTCCGAGCTGCGTCCGTATCATGAGATGGCGGCCGCGCTCTCTGACCCTCCACCAATCACGTCCCGACTCGCCTCCCAATCGCGTGAGGCTCCAAGGAGGTTACGTCAGTGGTGGGCGGGGCACTCATTTGGGTGAGAACAAAGGTGGTTTCACCGGGGGGTTTCTCACAGTCCTCCCCCCCTAAGTAAAAACCCCGTCGAATAGACGGCGTTTTTAAAACCAGTATTTGTAGTAGGTGCAAATCACATGGCAAGATGATGGCGGGAATTGCTAACAGGCAATTAACGCAATTAACAATTACTAACACTTGTTAACAACAATAACGAAACAACGCAACAATACAACGCAACGCAATGGCGCAACACAATAACGCAACAATAACGCACTTATTAACGCAACAGGCAATTAACAGGCGTTAACAGGGTAAACAATGAACCAGTTTTTTTTTTTTTTTTTCACACACAATATTAAACACCATACACCCCATTAACATCTACCCCACAAGAGTTACACTTCACCCAAAGCACAATAGAGAAACAAGGGAGCCAAACTCAAGGTGGGGAAACATTTACAGGAGGGAAACGGACCGAGACCTAGAGCGGCGGGTTCTCCTCCGGTGTCGAGAACGACAGTCATATGCGTAATGACCCCTTTCACCGCACTGGTAACATCGATCTTTCGGGTCGAACGGCCTGCGGACCAAAGGGCGTCTGAAACGAGGCCGCCGCGACATGCCATTCGACATCTCGACGCACACCCGCGAACCGCAAATTAACCTTCCATCAAGGGCTCTGACCGAATCTTCAGCATCTCGTGGATCTTCAAACTCAACAACTGCGAATCCAGGTGGGTTCCGAGCAACCCATACGTTGCGGAGTGGTCCGTAATGCCCGAAGACCCTCCCTAGCTCGGCTCTCGCTGCTCCATTGCCCAGGTTTCCCACATATACCTTAGCATTAGCGTTCCTGCTGAATCGCGACATGGCGGGAGCGGTCCCTGAGGAGCACGGCACCTGAGGTTGGCTTGACGGGAGGCTCGGGTGGACTTCAGCTGACGCAACGTCACCGTCGGAAACTGCAGTCGAGGCGCTAGGCTCCTCGGGCCAGAGTGAAGATATGTCTGACTCCGCCACTCTCTCCGCCTGTTTACTCTGGGCTCTAGGGACCCCCCCACAGGTCAGAGTCAATGACTCCTCCCTGGCTATGGCATCATTGCCAATCAGCAAGGAGACCCCGGGTATAGGGTAGTAGGGTACTACCACACAGGTCACTGGACCCTTAAAAATGTCACTCCGGACCTCGAGGAGGGCAAGGGGGTACCGGCCAAGAACCCGGTCAATGCCCCGAAGGAGGGTATACTCGCCGGTATAACGCATCTGAGAGGCCGGAACTACCCCCACCCGGAGAACACACCGTGTCGCCCCAGTATCCCGAAGGTATTTGGTCTCAAACTTCAGCATCGAATCGGGGCCACCCACTAAGGCTGTCCCTGAATACTCCTGATGCAGTGGATGAATGGAATTAGCCCCGGTGGCAGTGACCTCGGTCACCGATGCCACCGTCGTGTGCGAGGGCCCGGCGGATGAGTTCCACTGATCTCCCTCCGACTTAACAGGAGGGTTGCCTCGGTAGGCCGGACTGGCGGGATTAGAGAAACAGCGGTTTTCACCGTGCCCCACGCGTTTGCAGAAATCGCACCAGGGCCCTGCCCTGGTCTGCGGCTCGCGAGCGCCCCCAGTGGAGGTCATCGGAGAACCCTTCCCCTCGATCCAGCCGCCGGGCAGACGGGGGGCGGTCTTGATCGCAGACTCCTCCGTCTTACGAAGCGACTGCGTGACTTGCAGCATTTTGCACGCCAAAACATGTTTATCAATAAGGTTGACGCAGTCTGCCAAGGAAACAGTGTCTTTGTCGACAAGAAACAATGCTAAGTCAGGCGGAAGCTGTTGATCGATACGGTAACGCACCAGGAGTTCCGCAACCGCTTGAGGTAACTCCACCTTGCTCCCCTTGAACCATCTCTGCAGCTGTTCCAACAAGGCCCGCGAATGTTCCTCATAGGTTTGACTGGACTCACGAGTCCAGCTGAAAAAATTTCTCCTATAAATACATGCGGACACCGCATAGGCATTCAAAATCTCGGCCTTCAATGCCCTGTATTTGTTTGCGTCCTCGGTTGCCATCCTCGCATATACCTCCCTCGCCTTCTCAGATAGATGGCTCACAAGATGGCCGACCCACAAGCTCTCATCAATGCCACCGGCAGCCAACAACTTCTCCGCCATCTCCAGATACGCTTCTGGCTTCGTGTCTCCCGTCCAGTCCGGCAAACGAACATGAACAGTTTCCGGGACTCTTGCAGCAGACCCCTCTGCCCGCAGTCGTTCAGTCAACATTCGCAACTCATGCTCTCTGACGCGTTCAGCTTCTGCTGCCGCATGCTCTCTCTCTGCTGCCGCCGCACGCTCTCTCTCTGCTGCCGCATGCTCTCTCGCTGCTGCCGCACGCTCTCCCTCTGCTGCTGCCGCACGCTCTCTCTCTGCTGCCGCATGCTCTCTCTCTGCTGCCGCACGCTCTCTCTCTGCTGCTGCCGCACGCTCTCCCTCTGCTGCCGCATGCTCTCTCTCTGCTGCTGTCTCTGCTCTGTCATTCTCCCTGTTATACATGTCAAGTTGTTGAACCGGAGTCAGCCCGGTCCAGAAGGGCGAACGCATGCATTTGGTCATGATGGGATCGCTTCCTAACATCTCGGGTTGAGTGACCGGGTCAAGGCTGCTTGCGTCGCTCACCTCGCCACCCACGTGACTGTCAACATGATCAGGTTGAACTCTCACTTCCCTGGTCGACATAGCTTGGCTACGAGTTATCATACGACCAGGCACAAAACACAACCTCAAACACAACGCTCAAACACAACGCTCTGTTGGGGAAATACGACACAACTACGCAATATCACCCGCACATCAAATTGCCAATGAGAAAAATACCACGTACAAATACTCACGTTTTTTTTTTTTCGGTTGTTTGGAGGGATCCGAGGCTATTCGCTTATTCTTTGTCGGTTGTTTGGAGGGATCCGAGGCTATTCACTTCTCTGCCCAAGACAGCGTCCTACGGCGAGAAAGTTCCTCCCAGACGGCGTCCGCTGGTGAGAAGGCGATGAACAGATGCCAGAAGATGTCGTCCACTGCAGAATTCCCGTCTCAATCGAATGGCTCTTACTTGAATGATCCTAGGACGAGCAACCCATTTGTCGCGATCCCGTCTGTGGAATGTATCCCAGCACGGAATACGGACGTAAATGTCCGGGCTTCAAGTAATCCACGTAGTGAACCAAAAGAGACGCAATAAACACAATTGTGTTTTAATCGGCCTTCTAGGGGTAAGGCCCGATGCTTTATTGGCTCGATCACAAAAACCATGAAAGGTAACAAATGGAATAGGCTGCACAAGCCTGCAGGAACGGTCGGCCACAGACGCTCCAACAAGACGCAGGTAAGATCCTCGCGGCTCCAATCGACGAGCTCCGGGACTCGAAGGATACCAGGATGGAATACCACACAAGGCCGCCAGGAACGGTCGGCCAGGAGCTCCAACACGAAGCAGGCAATATAGGACTCACAGTTCCAATCTACGATCTCCGGGAATCACTCGTTCTCTTCCGGAATCACTCACTCGTACAATCCATAACTATAAACGATCAGCACAACTCGCTGTCGTGAGGCGTAACGAAAGTTCCCTCGCCTCGAGGCCTCGAACCTCCGAGCTGCGTCCGTATCATGAGATGGCGGCCGCGCTCTCTGACCCTCCACCAATCACGTCCCGACTCGCCTCCCAATCGCGTGAGGCTCCAAGGAGGTTACGTCAGTGGTGGGCGGGGCACTCATTTGGGTGAGAACAAAGGTGGTTTCACCGGGGGGTTTCTCACAATATATACAGACTTGGCATTTAATATGGAATATTTTTTTGTTCTTGACTTGGGTTTCCTTTCTGAACTCAGTATATCAATCTGGTGAGTTTCTTTTATGCTTCGGTGATTTCTTTGTTAAAAGAACCATGTCACTGATTGTCGGTCGCAGCAAGAAGTCAATAACAGGATTATATCACAGGTGGCATGACAAAATGTACGGACAGGTACATTTGACGATTGGCTTCACAATCGGGTATATAAGGGTTGTTGCGTTCTGTATTAGTGGCAAACATCTGCTGCACGTCTACAAAAGTTATTGCCGCTTCCTCTGGAGATGGTCCGTCAACTCGACAATGCTGTTTGTCATGGAGTGGTGGCTTTGCGAAATTCCGGCATGAAACAGCGTGCTATTGCTTGGCAGTATGGTATCACTCAAGGTCAGGTGTCAAAGATCCCGAAACGAAATGCTCAGAGGGGGGTCCCTACTCCAATATCGAGGCCAGGACGTCCCCGCAGAACCACAAGGAGGGATGATCACCAGCTCCACCGGTTAGTCCGCAATGGCCGTGCCAAGTCAGCTAATCGGCTTAGGGCTGAGTGGCAGCAACTGACAAATGTGCCTGTATCCAGAAGGCTAGTCAACCAACGACTGGTTCAAGCAGGCTATCGTGCCAGGCGTCCCCTGAGAAAGCCATGCCTGACAAGACAACAACACCAGCGCCGATTGCAGTGGGTCAGAGAGCACCGTCAATGGCAGCCAGGACACTGGAATCACGTGATCTTCAGTGACGAGTCTTGATTTCTGGTCTATCATCAAGCTGGCCATGTCCGAGTGCGCAGACAAGTGCATGAAGCCAACAACGAAGATTGTATAGTGCCAAGAGTCCAAGCTGGTGGTGGTGGGGTGACCATTTGGGCTGCTTTTCATGCAGGGGGCAAAACTGACCTGGTTGTTCTGAATGGAAACCTGAACCAGTTCAAGTACAGGGCCATTCTGGAAGAAACGTTGCTTCCATTTGCTCATGCAGCCTTTCGAGGAAACTTTGTCTTCCAAGATGACAATGCATGGCCTCATCGTGCTCCTATGATCCAACACTTTCTTGCTGACCGTGGTGTAGAGCATATGGAGTGGCCTGCCATGTCCCCGGATATTAATCCGATAGAGCACTTGTGGGCAGAATTAACGCGTCAAATCGACAACTTGCAGCAGCCGACTTCTGTGCGTGAATTGCAGCAGGCTATTGTCACTGCATGGCAAGCGATTCCTGTCCAAACCTTGGCAAATCTCGTGAACAGCATTCCTCAACATGTACATGCTCTCCTGAATGCTCGTGGGGGTTGCACGACGTACTGAACTGTAATTTTACTGTCCGTAATCCCAGTCGTAATTTAACTTTTGTTTTTGTGAAAAATTTTTTTGGCTAATGTGCAAAATAAAGAAATACCTCTGGAAAACGCACAGAAGTTTAACGCAGTACTGTCCATGAATTGAGTTCAATATCAGTTGACATCACTTTCAAGGATCAATTTATTTGCTTCAAAATGTCAAATGTGGTTTTTGTTTCTTTTAAAGGTCACACTAACAAAATCTAGAATAATTTCAACATAATTCCGATGAACTTTTGGTTCTAAGTCAACTTGAAAATTAAGTTCACCCCCACAAAAAAAGATTCCATATTAAATACCAAGTCTGTATATATATATTGTTACAGATCGCGGTTTAGATGTTATGATGACCGAGCGGTGGTGTATTACCGCGACCTAACAGGATCCCCGACTCACCCGATTCCACCCAAACGTTGGCCGGATCGCACCGCAGCTAGTCAATAGGGAAAAGACAAAGGCGACGAATGCAAAGAGGAAAACGAAGGCAAAGAAAGGTTTGGAAATACTACTGAATTTATTGACTATTTACACACAAGCAAAAAGAAAGCAGTCACGTTTATTTACAAGCACATAAGACGCAGGTGACACAGGGAAAATACTAGCTTATACAGACTTAATTAACCCAGGACAGAACAAACAGAAGACAGACTCACGCGGGGAATGACAGGAATGGCAGGAGGTGGATGGCTGGAGGTGAACGCTTGGTGGAGCCAACGCGGAGCTTGGTGGAGCTTTGGTGGAGGTGAACGCTTGGTGGAGCCAACGCGGAGCTTGGTGGAGCCTTGGTGGAGGTGAACGCTTGGTGGAGCCAATGCGGAGCTTGGTGGAGCCTTGGTGGAGGTGAACGCTTGGTGGAGCCAACGCGGAGCTTGGGGGGTTGGTGTGACGGGTTCTCTCTCCTTCCCTCACAAGCTTCAGGACTCTTTCTCTCTCTTTCTTAGTCCCACCCAGTCCAACAACTTCCTCTCTTGCTTAGTCCAACTCAAGGCCTTCCTGTCTTCTGATCTCCTCCCTCCTCGACTCCTCACCGCAACCAACGCAACCACTGACCGCCACCACCGACTCCTCACCGCAACCAACTGACCACCAACTCCACTGCCTGACTCTTCACGACTCTCTCTTGACGACCAACTCTTTGTGACCAACTCTTCACGGACCCTCTACTGGCAACCGACTCTCAACCAACTCAGACCAACTCACTACTCACTTCCGTGCGCGCCTTTTATAGCGCCTCCAGCGATTAAGCCACCGGCGTTTTGGACACGCCCATCGGGGTGCTCACCTCGGCCCTGGTTGGTCGCGCGACCCTCGGGCTCCGCCCTGGATGACGACGGGCGGGCACGCCCCTCTTCCCCTCTATGACGAGGTGGAGACACGCCTTTCTTCCCCGACTCGAGCCTCGTGGTCAATGGCGGTTATTGGAGGGGAGGTAATTGCAATCGAGGGCTCAGCAATGACGAAAGGGGATGTGATAGGAAATGGAGGTTTTGGGGATGGGAATGAAAGGGGATCTATTCTCTTTCACTGGTGCAATGGAATACTTCAATTAATGGGAGACACAGCCTTACCCTAGAACACAGAATAAGAGATAACTATCAACAGGGGTATTCTATTACTTGGCTGACGTGTATGCTTGTGGACTAATTATGGGATGCCCTTTCACCTTTACACAGCTCCGGAGGTAGGGGGGCGCAGAATAACCAATAATAATAATAGTACAGCACACAATCAAAAAAATATACAGTCCTCATCTCCGCAACACTGCACCCTCCTCCTCTTAGGCACGGCCCGGGCCTACAACTTTTATTTTTAGTGTGACACGTAGGTGTAGTTCCCTCTACTTTTAACCTGACCCTGAGTGCGACAGTTTTAAAACATAAATAAATGTGTCCCGCTGCTCCATTGCACCCTGCCTAACAGACTTACGCCCACAGTTAACCGAATTGCGGAATGGTCTTCAAACTACACACTGACGGTGGGAAGCATTATTTACACTTGACGCTACTTTTATTTACAAGACTAACCCAGGACCTGTAATTGTTCTTTCTGGGGGGGAGACAGTCTGCTCAGCATCGACGCACCATGAAAGCACCCAAAAACGCACCAATACACACCCAAGCACCAATCGGTGCAGTCACCATTGTTCATCAGTGTTCAACAATAAAAAATAAATCAACAACCCCTAACCCTGCAGGTGGTCTCTTGCTCTTCGGCTCCCTCTGCTGGTTATTATTATTTCTTCCAGTTGTTGTCTTTTCCTTCATTTTCTTACTGGCGGCCTATTTGAACTGAAAAATGCACCCAATGTGTCCTTTTTATTTGATTTTATTTATAGCCCACAGGGCCGACTAGTGTGGTTCACCTGTGGGGCATCGGTGCCCTGTGGCCAAGGTCCGCCAGCAAGATTTCGGGCCCTCATGGCCGGTTCCAGCAGAGGGGCCATGCCCCAACCCATGGGGTCCATAAGTGGTGCTCGGCCACAGACATGTGGTCCATAATGTGGTGCATCGATGCAGACAGCTGGTTCTGGGAATTTCTGGCGCACAATGGCCGACCCACGCACGCTCCCCTCGGCACCCAGTGGCGCACAGGTCATGTGGGAGACAAAAGGGGAAAGACAATTGAGCGAGGGGTAAGGTCACAAGGGTACACATCAATAAGGCAATGCAAGGCGAAATGCGTACGGAGGGCGAAGTGAGAAAGCTCGTCCCTACCGTACGTCACCCCCCTGTCACCTACCCTACCCTTGCCCTTACCCCATATGTACAAAAATCTACACATTTACAAATTCGTCACGACTGTCACGTCTTCCCCATATTTCCCCTATACCAAATTCGTCTCCACAATCCCTCGACTTCAAAATTTGCCATCACCAAATTTATCATCAATCCTCATAAGGAGGAAGAGATGGAACACAAAGCACAATGTCACACCCACGTCATGATGCGTCTCACAATCCAAACAGTTGCATCATAAAAAATAATCAAAACATGGCATGGTGTGGAGTACCTGTCACCTCAGGTGAGTGGATGCAGATGGTGCGAGGAGACTTCATCCTAACTACTTTCTGAATGACATTAACACACTTTACAACCCCCGGGGTCTTTCCCTGCCAATCCATTGGCCAACTTACACTATGGGTTCTAAAAACCAATTCCCATTGACCAAACTGTGGTGCTTCTCAATTTGGGGTCTCACTCCCCCGATTCATCTCCCGGTGCCTCGCACAATTTCTGGGCTGCGACGTGTAGCTCTCCCAGCAGGTCTACCCACCTGCACACCTCCACCACTGCAGTTGCCACCCGAGCTTACCTAGCTCCTCACCCTAACCTAACTAACTGGGGAAGGCCCTCTCCTGGCCCTGTCACCCCTTGGTGCCCTCTGGCACTGGTCTACCCGGGTCCGTCCTCCGGATCCTCGGGCCCCATCCACAACTACCGGCTCCCAGAGCCCACCTGCGGCCTCACCTGGCCGACATCCTCACAGTGGTGGAGTGCCCAAACCAACTACACACACTAACAGGCTACACGCCCAGCCATTTCCACAACACTAATGCACCCATCCAAAGACCATTCTTTCACCGCACCACAGATGCCAATATCCAACCACAATTTACCTGTACCCTCTACCTAACACTTACACTACCCGCCCCGGGTATCCGTGATGGGGGTCCACTCTTCCCCCATTCACACCTTCGCACCATCCACTCCACTCCACAATTTCCACCATACTCACTCCACGACCATCCATTCCAATACTCCATACCATTTATTCCATACTACCATTCTCCATACCTGCTGTTGCACACCTGTGCCCTCACACCTGGTGCCACCTGCACCCTCCTCCTCTTCCTGGACCAGTTGGTCAACACAACACACATCACCATCACTCACTCATACACTGCTCCACACACCTGTTCAGTTGCACACCTGTGCAATCACACCTGTTCAATCACACCTGTTCAATCTTCAAACACACGGCATCATCTCAGCGAACTACTCCCCTCTGAAACTTGCGCTTCCCAGTCGTCCCTTTAAACTATTGCGCTCCCACGTCATTATCATCCACACTAATCTACCTGCGTCCCCACTACAGGTATCAGTCACTAACTAAACCTAACGTTACCTAATGTCATCTTCGCTAGATCCCTAACAATATAACCTAACCCACCCGGGCTAGTTTTCACTGCCATACACCCCATAAGCTATAGCGCATTTGCCCCCACTTCTGTGAGGGATGGTGGATTTGCCATCCCACCACATCGGGGGTCTCTCACTATAAATTTTGCTCGTCCAAATTCCAACCAATTCAAACATTTTCCATTTACTGCCAATTCTACCCATCATCTGCCTTTTTCTAATTTCGGGGCCAAAACACTATCCTCATCACCCGTCTACTTATTACATCCTCTCGGTGCGCCAATTCACGTCTACAGCCCGGCTTCGTACAGCCGAGCAATGAACGCGGGTTCTTTGGTGCCGGCGGCTGGATGCGTCCGGCACTCGGTGCAGGGACGGGGGCTTACCCGTGCCGAGATCCCACGCACCACCTCGGCGTGGAGCCATCCAATGTCCCGATCTCGACCTGCCGGCACGTCTCAATAGAAAGTGGTCGCCATGACGACCCTTCCTATCGGGCTGCCCGCTCCGCCTGGTGGAGCCCAGACGCGGCCGTTCCAAGCGAGGCACAGCGTGGATCGCGTACGGCGGTTCTTTCGAAACCGCCGTGCTTCGGATCCCCGCTGGTCCTCGCGGCACGCGAAGCTGCCCGACGCACACCGAGGGCCCGATTCGGCTATAAGTCGTTCTAACCTCTAACCCGGTTACCGTCGATGCTTCACCTGCATGCTTACAAGCATACGCTACCCCTTTCTTGCTCATACATGCAGCCGTTTCCATGCTCCTCGTCGTACCTTTTCTTACACACCTCGGTACACTCATTCCGCTCACCGACTTGGTCACACACCTGACCACCGAACACCTTGGCACACATTCGTCGCTCGCACACCTCACCAACACACCTCTTCACGCCCCCTCCTCGGTCACCTCCTCTGTGACAATCACAGGTGTGCTCTCACTCGCACACCCAACCACGTGCCTCACTACCAATTCCAGCGTGCATTCCCACTCACGCTCTACCATTCCAGGTGTGCATCCTTCCATTCCAGGTGTACATCCTCGCTCACCTGTCACAACCAACTCACGCTCCTTGTCACTCTCACTACTCTCACCTCCATTCTTGACAACGCACTCACCCTTACTCTCGACAGCACACTCTTTCCTCATGCACCCGTCCGTTACACACCTTTCTCGCGCACACTCTTTCGTTACCTCCTCCGTAACACTTACCACACCGCGCTTCCATGTACCCCCTCGCACACGTGCTTCGACCAACTCACTCTTGACGGCACACTCACTCCTCGGCCTGCTCTTTTTCCTCACACATCCCATGGTCGGACATTCTCGCACACCTCTTTTTTCGCACACCAGACCTGTCACACACTTCACCAACGGCCTTTCACGAACACCCGGATCCATACCAATCCCCAAGCCGACTGAAGCTTTCCTCACATCATGTACATTGCCACTCACCTCCGTACCTCGTCGTCGCACCTCCTTTGCCACCTGCAAACTCTTTATTTGGTTAGTGAGCATCACATTATGAGTTGAGCACCGACCTTGCACATATTCCATCACCTCCTCCTGGATTTCTCTTTTAGTTTCTGTCCGTCTCTTCTTAATTTCACTCACCTCTTCTTCCACTTCCTCTAATTTTTGCTTCACCTCTTTTATTTCCCGGTGCGTCTCCTCAAGTTCGTCCTCTAAGGCTACCGTGACCGTCCCCATGTGCATCCTCACCTCTCGGTCCTTCGTCTCCATTATCTCTGTCACCTCGTCCACCCTCATTGTCAGTTCCTCACGTACCATCTGACATTGCCTCTGTGTCGCTATTAATTCCTTCTTAATTTCTTTTTGTGTCGCCTTTAACCCTCCTAGTACTGCAGTGTTCTTTTGAACCTGCTCCACTAGTTCTTTTTGTCCCTCCGTCAGCTGTTCCACCTCCTCCGTCAGATCTTCTATTCCCCCTTGTAACTTTGCCGTATTATTTCTCACCTCTTTCTCCATACGCTTCTCACCTCGCTTTACCTCCTCGTGTAGCCCTGAAACCTCCTCACCCACACCTCGTCGTATCTCCTCCTTCATCTCCTCCCTTTCTTTTGTAGATGCCGCCCTCATCTGTCCCAATTCATCCCTCTGAGCATCCAGTTTGGTTTCTACCCCGATTTTTACCTCCTCTATCTGCTCTCCCATTTGTTTAATTTCTCTGGCAGATTGCTCCCCTATCTCCCGCAATTTGTCCTCCATCCTATTTTCTAACCCCATTAACCCATTTTTTACCTCCTCTAACTGATTCTCCTGGGCAGCCATTCTATTTTCCACCCCCGTTAACCCATTCTTTACCTCTTTTATCCCGTTGTCTAACCCCTCAAAATTATTGTCTGACTTCTCACCGGTACCCCTCGCTTCGTCCCTCATTGCCCCCATTTGGCCCTCTAATCGCTCACTATCAGCCCTCATTCCCACAATTTGGTTTCCCAACCGCTCACCCAATCGCTCAATTTGGCTCCCCATACTCATCTGTACAGCTGCCTGTAGCTGCGCAATGAGGGCCTGCATGTCAATCGGCTGCATGTTAAAGCCCGTTGATACAGCGGGCTCGGCTACCGCGCGCTCGTGCGAGGCGCCTTTTTGCGCGCCTGAAACCTCGTGCGCGAGAGCGCCATTTTGTGCACCTGATACCCCCTCAACCGCCTCCTCATTGCTCCCCTCCATTTGATCCTGGGTTACTCCTAACCCCTCCTCTAGCTCTCCCACCGGCATCCCGTCGCCTTGACCAGCCATGGCGCGATTTCAAAATTCGGGTTTTGCTTTAAAACAAAACAAATTTCGTCCGTTCCAAATTTTGACCAAATTTTTTTTTAGATGTTTTAAAAATTTGGTTCGGGCCCCGAATCTCAATTCCCAGACACCAATTGTTACTGTACTAACACAATTGGTGTCCCAAAATTTGGGCCTAACAAATTTAGTCCCAGGTCCGAATCCAACTCCTGACAACCAATTGTTACAGATCGCGGTTTAGATGTTATGATGACCGAGCGGTGGTGTATTACCGCGACCTAACAGGATCCCTGACTCACCCGATTCCACCCAAACGTTGGCCGGATCGCACCGCCACTAGTCAATAGGGAAAAGACAAAGGCGACGAATGCAAAGAGGAAACGAAGGCAAAGAAAGGTTTGGAAATACTACTGAATTTATTGACTATTTACACACAAGCAAAAATAAAGCAGTCACGTTTATTTACAAGCACATAAGACGCAGGTGACACAGGGAAAATACTAGCTTATACAGACTTAATTAACCCAGGACAGAACAAACAGAAGACAGACTCACGCGGGGAATGACAGGAATGGCAGGAGGTGGATGGCTGGAGGTGAACGCTTGGTGGAGCCAACGCGGAGCTTGGTGGAGCTTTGGTGGAGGTGAACGCTTGGTGGAGCCAACGCGAAGCTTGGTGGAGCCTTGGTGGAGGTGAACGCTTGGTGGAGCCAACGTGGAGCTTGGTGGAGCCTTGGTGGAGGTGAACGCTTGGTGGAGCCAACGCGGAGCTTGGGGGGTTGGTGTGACGGGTTCTCTCTCCTTCCCTCACAAGCTTCAGGACTCTTTCTCTCTCTTTCTTAGTCCCACCCAGTCCAACAACTTCCTCTCTTGCTTAGTCCAACTCAAGGCCTTCCTGTCTTCTGATCTCCTCCCTCCTCGACTCCTCACTGCAACCAACGCAACCACTGACCGCCACCACCGACTCCTCACCGCAACCAACTGACCACCGACTCCACTGCCTGACTCTTCACGACTCTCTCTTGACGACCAACTCTTTGTGACCAACTCTTCACGGACCCTCTACTGGCAACCGACTCTCAACCAACTCAGACCAACTCACTACTCACTTCCGTGCGCGCCTTTTATAGCGCCTCCAGCGATTAAGCCGCCGGCGTTTTGGACACGCCCATCGGGGTGCTCACCTCGGCCCTGGTTGGTCGCGCGACCCTCGGGCTCCGCCCTGGATGACGACGGGCGGGCACGCCCCTCTTCCCCTCTATGACGAGGTGGAGACACGCCTTTCTTCCCCGACTCGAGCCTCGTGGTCAATGGCGGTTATTGGAGGGGAGGTAATTGAAATTGAGGGCTCAGCAATGACGAAAGGGGATGTGATAGGAAATGGAGGTTTTGGGGATGGGAATGAAAGGGGATCTATTCTCTTTCACTGGTGCAATGGAGTACTTCAATTAATGGGAGACACAGCCTTACCCTAGAACACAGAATAAGAGATAACTATCAACAGGGGTATTCTATTACTTGGCTGACGTGTATGCTTGTGGACTAATTATGGGATGCCCTTTCACCTTTACACAGCTCCGGAGGTAGGGGGGCGCAGAATAACCAATAATAATAATAGTACAGCACACAATCAAAAAAATATACAGTCCTCATCTCCGCAACAATATATATATATATATATATATATATATATATATATATATATATATATATATATATATATATATATATATATGTATATATATACATATATATATATATATATATATATGTATATATATACATATATATATATATATATATATATATATATATATATATATATATATACAGTCACGTATGGACGAAAGGACCACCGAGGCACTCGGAAACATGGTGGTGGGATGATGAAGTTGGAAAGAGGATTGACGAGAAGAGGAAGAAGTTCAAGGAGTGGCAGAAGGCGAAGGGTATGGGGGCAGAAAAGGCAGAGCATGAAAGTTATAAGGCTGCAAAGAAAGAGGTAGCAAAGGCGCAGGAGGCATGTCGGAAAATGTTCGGAGAATGCTTGGATTTGGAAGAGGGTCAGTGAACGATATTCAGGATTGCAAAGCAGATAGCAAAAGAGAAGTGTGATGTAATGGGGGTGAGTTGCTTGAAGGATGAAGTAGGACAAATTGTTGTGAACCCAGATGGAATTAAAGGAAGATGAAAGGGATATATGGAAATGCTGTTGAATGCAGCGAATGAATGGAATGGCAACATCGAGAGTAACCCAGTTTTAGGACCGGCAGAGAAGATAACCGAGAAAGAAGTTGAGGAAGCAATGAAAGCAATGAAGAGTAGAAAAGCGGGAGTGACAACGGGAGTTGTGTTGGACATGGTGAGGGCAGCAGAGAGTTGGGGTGTGAAGAGAATGACAGAGATCTGCAATCTGGTGGTGAAAGAAGGCCGCATTCCAGTGGATTGGGAACTGAGTACCCTCGTCCCTCTATACAAGGGGAAAGGTGACCCTCTGGACTGTGGCTGGTATCGAGCGATGAAGTTATTGGAGCATGAAATGAAGGTATTGGAAAGGGTGTTGGAGAGGAGGATAAGGAAGAAATTGAAGATCGACGAAATGCAGTTTGCATTTATGCCAGGCAGAGGAACGACAGACACACTTTTTATTGTAAGGCAGTTGCAGGAGAAGTACATGGAGAAGAGGAAGAAGTTGTTTATTGGGTTTGTTGATCTGGAGAAAGCATTCGATATAGTTCCACATGAAGTAGTGACATGGGCATTGAGGAAGTTAGGAGTGGAGGAATGGTTGATCAGAGTAGTGATGGCAATGTATGAGAGAGCGCGCGCGCACAGCTGTAAGGACGAAGGACTGGAACAGTGGTGAGTTTGAGGTAAAGGTGGGAGTGCATCAGGGGTCGTTACTAAGTCCACTCCTATTTGTAGCTGTGATGGAGGTGCTGGCCCAGAACGTAAAGGAGGTTTTACCGTGGGAGTTATTGTATGCAGATGATCTGGTGTTGATTGGGGAAAGTATGGATGGACTGAAGAAGAAGATGAACAAGTGGAAGGAATGTATGGAGGCCAAAGGTCTGAAGGTGAATATCGGAAAGACAAAGGTGATGGCAAGTGGTAAAGCTTGTGGTGAGGTGGAAAGAACTGGGAAGTGGCCGTGTGCTGTGTGCAGGAAGGGTGTCGGAGTGAACTCCATTCAATGTACAATGTGCGCTGAGTGGGTTCATCAAAAATGTAGTGGTCTGAGACGGTCATTAACCAGTGTGGCAGCGACATTCAAGTGTAAGGTGTGCACAGAGAGAGCTGCAGATGGAGGAAATGTTGAGTTGGACCTTGGAGACGACGTGAACCTGGAAGGTGTGAAAACATTTTGCTACCTTGGAGACATGCAGAATGGAGAAGGCGGATCAGACTCGGCAACGGTTGCTCGAGTGCGATGTGCATGGAAGAAGTTTCTGGAACTGAGTGGCATGCTGATGAGGAGGGGAGTGTCGTTGAAGCTGAAGGGAAAGGTGTATGCTGCATGTGTTAGAAGTGTTATGATTTATGGGAGCGAGACATAGGTAATGAATGTAGAGCAGCAACGAAGGCTGGAAAGGGTGGAAATGTGAATGGTTCAGTGGATGTGTGGAGTATCGTTGAGAGAGAGGAAGACAAATGATGAATTGCAAAAGATGATGGGAATAGAGCCTGTGATGGATGCAGTGAAGAGAAACAGGTTGAGAGGGTTTGGTCATGTGTTGAGGAAGGATGAAAGTGACTGGGTTAGAAGAGTGATGGAAATGAATGTAGAAAGATGTAGAGGACGGGGAAGACCGAGAAAGACTTGGCTAAAAGTGGTGGAAGAAGAAATGCGGGCAAGGGGGTTAACAAGAGGAGATGTAGAAAATAGGTCAAAGTGGAGAAGATTTGCTGACCCCCGCTCTAGCAGGGGAAATGGCCTTAAAATGCCTGTTGTATTCCCTCCTCATATGCCTGAAGCTGACACCATGTATCGGTCAATCCCTTTCCGAGGTCAGAGCGACTAAAAAATAATCACTGGTAATCTGAGTACGTGCTCTGGCAGTGTGGGCACGGGTGTTGTCCTGCTGGAAGACGTGATTTCCGTGACGTCCAAAATGTGGCACAACGTGAGGTCTGAGGACTTGATCGATGTAGCGAGCAGCTGTGACACCATTGCCTCTTCCTGGACCAATATTCTGGAACACCACAGGACCGACTTTGTGATTGAGAGCAATAGCACCCCATACCATGATGTTTGGACCACCCCACGAGTCTCTTTCCATCACACAGTCATCTGAGTAGCGTTCCCCACGTCTACGCCAAACTCTCACTCTGCCATCTGCCGTGGAAACACAGTATCGGCTTTCGTCTGAGAAAAGAACGGTTCTCCACTCCTGGTAACGCCAATTTTGATGCTGTGTGGCCCACTGCAGTCGGTCACGGCAGTGTCGAGCTGTAAGAATGGGGCCACGATACGGCCTGTGACAACGGACATCCCTGTTCTTCAAACGTCGACGGACTGTATCACCACTAATGTGCCTCTGGTGGGTTCCAAACGTTTGTCTTGCAGTTTCTGTAGCCCTGGTAAAGCGATCTTGGATGTGATGATGCACAATCTGTCGATCCTGTCGTGGTGTTGTTACCCTCGGTCTGCCACTGCGTGGGCGGTCATCGGTGCTGTTGGTGGCCTGGTATGGTTCCTGTAGCCTGTAGATGGTTCTCACGTTGACATGGAAAGCATTGGCAACCATTCGTGCAGTCTGTCCAGCATGCAATCTTCCAATAGCCTGGTCTCTCTGAATCCTCGTAAGTCCGGGCATGGCGCTGGCATCGAAACACGAATGATGAACACACGTTTTGGGGTGCCTTTTATAGGGAAAGTCACAAGGAGATGCACGTGCATTTTGATTTCCATGGGAATCATGCACGACTTTGTACCACGGTCGTTTTTTTGCCTGCGTTTTGGTGACCTGTTTTTATCCATGTGTGCTCCACTGTCGGTAGTTATGATTAAATTTAGATACAGACTAATGTAAATAACGAGATATCTAAACGAAATGCATTGATATTTCTATGGGAAATGTTCAGGAATTATTTTTATGAAGTGACGTTTCTATTGCTGTTCAGTATACAAAAAGTTTAACGAACAAATCCTGCCAGTTTGAAAGCTTTCCACGCGTTTATGTCGCACTACTTTGTCTTGCATCGAAGGCACTAATTTTGAATCTAGGCCTATCAGAACACTTGCTTGGGTCACATGACATACAAAATGGCGGCGCCCATGTCACGCTGAATGTTTAGTCATGGCCTCGGGAAAATCACGATTAAAGTGCTTCATGCACTTTTGAACATGTCGTGAATGACATAACTTCACCGTTTACGCCTCTTAGATGGAGTAAATATTGTGAATGCCTGCAGACGTGGCTGCAATTGGACGGTGAGTGTCACAATCTTGCCAACAGACACCAGCATCTGGTCAACGTCGAGTTCACCAACATTCCTGCAGAGGCAGGATTTCACCCAAAATGTTATCAACGCTTCATCAACAAGAGACTGATAGAACTGAGTTCCAAAAAATGTCTGAAGAGGCAGCTGCAGCAGAGTTTGGAGAGGGAGGGATCGCTTCAGTGTTCAGGTTCTGTACACACAGACCAGCAACATCAGTCTGCTGTACACAGGCCTAGTCCGCGGAAAAAATTGAGGTCACGTTCTGACCTGCATTCACCCAAACATGTCCTACCAGCAGTGTGCATTATTTGTAAGAAGGCAGACCGGTACGTGAGAGTCTCTCATAAAACAGCAAAGGATAGCTTGATGCAAACTGAAACGTTAACAGCAGGTGAGTACATATTCTAAAAGAAATTGATAGAGGACTGGAATTCCGAAATGAATGATCAGGGAAAATACAAACTGTGATATTCACTTGATCTTTGTTATCAGGGAAATTGCTGGAAGCCGCTACTCTCAAAAATGACGAAGGCATCCTATTGCACATCAGAGGGAAAGACTGCGTTGCCCTGGAAGTGAGATACCACAAAGTATGTTACAAAGATTACTGTAAAATTTTGTGGAAAACCCCGATGAAAGTGCAAAGCAGTACAGCTGAGAGGTAAGTTTCAAAACCACTGCTAAAGTGTGAAATAATTTTTTTGTACCAGAACATGAATTGAAATTTATGCAGCGATGTGTTATTCTGCCTAATGTCCTGCTGGAAGAAATGTGTGCAACACTCCAGCACATGTGCCAGCCAAGTAATGATACCAGAATCATCTGCCAGATGGCTGAGCCAGCCATGTTTGCTGTCCCTCTTCAGTGACTTTAACAATTTCCTGTTTTGTGAAGTTGACTCCACAGGGCCTAAGGCACAAGGTGATCTCTCCACATGGCCGGTTACTCCACATGAAGACATATGTCTGCATTTTACGTTTGCTTTCTAATTTCAGTGGTCGGCATGCAAAAGCCTATGCAGCATTTTGCAGTTCGGTCATAGAAGAACATGTGATCAAGAATCATGAAGTGTTCCGGATGACGAAACTTGTCACCTTATTCATAAAATGCGTTGAAGCAGAGGAAGTTGGTATCACAGACTTCAGGTAGATGGATCATGATTTGATTTGCCTTCCTGCGTATTTTTTTTGTTGGATCAACAGGTGGTGTCCTTTGGCGGCCACGTTGAAAAAATAATGTCCTGATCCTTGGTTAGAAGTAGGTCTAATTGATGTCCCTTTCATGTCAGTGTATTAGGTGTTTTCTACAGGTCGGACAAGCTCAAGCGAAAGCTACAGCAAGACTACCCACAGCTTGTATTCCACCAGCCAAATAAGTGGAACAAAAGTCAGCTGGTATTTGTGGACGTCCTCTCGACCGGTACGGTTTTGGATCGCCTCGTGGACGTATCCTCAGGGCAGTCTGACGGTTCATCCTCCGAAGCAGACTCCACGTTGATAGATGAAACCCTCGAGAAACCGTCAAGTCATTTACCCGAAGTAGACGAACTGAGGACTGTATATCAAGCGGCGCTCATCATCAAGAATGCGATTCAACAACCAACAACTGTGATGGACTGTCCAGTGTCCATGGCCTCCTACTGCCGACGATCTGACGCTGTCCTCTGCGAAAGGTATTATTCCAATCGAATTGTATAACCTTCTTGCATGGATTGTTGGTGTGTCCGATGATCCCATAGCCACGAATTATGTTAAGGTAGACAATACTGCTGAGGTCAAATTGACATCAATCTGCCAGGATATCATTTACCTGGCTTCTAAGGGCCGGACACAGACACCCAAATCCCTCGCACTCGGCATGACCATTCGTCATTTGACTGGTTCGTCTCAATTACTGTCTATCATCAATAAGCTCAGGCATAGTGCTTCAGTTGATACAATCATTGGGTTAGAAACTAGTCTGGCCGAACTTCGACTGGTGAATGAACATGACACTGTTCCTCATGGCTTTGCAAAGAGCGTGCCCACTATTCTTGTATGGGACAACATTGATTTCGGGGAAGAGACACTTTCTGGGCGAGGTACTACCCATCATACCAACGGTATAATGGTACAAGCGTGCGTTAGTGAGGCCACCAGTCATTCTAGAAGGAAATCTTTGAAGAAAGGCTTACAGTCACTGAAGCCTTCCATCAGTCAAATTGACAATTATCATCTTCAGAAAAAACAGGGGCCCCTCCATATTCCTCAGGAAGCGGGCGCACTAATTCGTGACGACTGCTACAAAAGAACTCTGAAGGCAGCCGCTGTCATCGAAGTGGCATACGGTACGACCAAGGTGGTAGCTGACACGCTTTCTACAATTCCTGGCTAGACGGCCTTCCATCTTGAGCTTCATCAGAACGAAACGTTGGAAAAGTCAGCCATCCATTACCTACCTGTCATAGAATCCTCGCCTACCGAAATGTCGACCGTAAATGAAATTCTGAATAAGAGTCGAGAAATATCCGATCTACCGGATTTACCACAAATGATCCTCGTTTTTGACCAGGCCATTTATTCAAAGGTCCAGCAGATCAGGTGGAAAGATGAAGCCTTGACCAATCGGTTTATAGTCAGGCTTGGAGAATTCCACACAGCAATGGCCTTTCGAGCCATTATCGGAAAACGATTTGCAGATGCCGGAATGAAAGACATACTGATCGAATCAGAAGTGGTAGCTGAGGGGTCCATCAACGGCGTAGTGAGCAGTCATCACTATAATAGAAGCATGAGATCCCACAAACTCTTAGCCGAAGGGCTCCAGAAAATACGTTTCGAGGCTTTCATTGAATCCTTGTCGGATGACGAAGAGCAACGCGCTCCCGCAATCGTGGGCGACCTTGCTGATGTCTATCCCAGTGAGGAATTTCTCAGCCTGTCGTCTGGCGATGCGTTCACCACATTGTTATCTGCCTACAATTCGTTTGTTCAGCGGCAAGGTGAAGAGAATCCCGCGTTTGCATTTGGTCGTCGTACATCGAGATGGTCCAGCTGCTGTTATTATTCATCAGGGGAACTCGTGAGTCCAACTGGAATCTTCATGTGTCTGCTATACGGCACATGCTCCCCTGGTTTTTCTCGTACGATCGATTTAATTATGCTCGATACCTGCCCGCTTATTGGCTGGAGATGGTCATTCTCCCCCTAACTCATCCCGGGGTTCACAAATCTATGACCTCGCATGGTCAATGGACCGTTCAGTGGACAGGCACAGGGTTCTCGTCAATTGCTTGTGACCAGGCAATCGAGCAAACTCTGAACAGAGATTCAAAAACATCAGGGGGGTTGACAGGAATTACCTTGAATCGTGGTGCTGTCCAAAGATGGATACTGAGCCAAAATGAACGGGCGGCCATTGTCCGCCAATGCGAAGCTGACTGATACTTCTCGAGACCGTCAGGTCAGGAAGGAACTCGGCCACAGCAGAATTATTGCCGACGAAAGGTCAGTCGGAAACATCGTGTCAGTCATCGAGTCTATGCAGAATCCCTTTGATTCCCACCTTACAGAACTGACAAGCATCAGTTCAGGTGTTGTGGCCAGCAGTGAGGTCCAACACGACCTGATCTCAGCCAATGCGATTGGTGAGATGAGCAGAAACGAATTCGTTGACAACCGTTTGATAAATACGTCAGTAGATTTATTTGCACCCCTCAAGGCATTGAAGCTGAAAACATTTTCAAATCTGGGGAAATCGAAGGCAAAAACAGTCAGGTAAGGAGATCATGTTACGCAATGACAAGCAGTTATTTTCTAGATTGCTTATTATTGCACAGAATAGGAACATCGATCTGCGTGAGATTCTGTGTTATTCACTGTCTCCTGTCTCGCTGCCACTTGCGACAGTTGATGGCTCCATTTTTTTTTTTTTTTTGTATACTGAATCGAGGCTCGTGAAAGAGCTAACATTTACTTCACAAACAAAACAACCAGACAAACAAAATATACAAAAAGAGGGAGCGGAAGACAAGATGGGGAGAGAAGGGGAAGCACACAAACACAACATTTGAGAGCAGGGAGATGTGTGGAAGGGAGAGGGCTTGGGGGCGGAGGCATGGGAAGGAGGGGGGGGGGAGGGGGAAGTATAAAACACAAGGCCACCAAGGACTTCCAGGACAGAAGTTTGTATTTCAAAAAAGTGGAATTGGGGTGAAATTAGCGGGGGTAGAAAAGACCAAGGTTTTGGATTGGGGAAGATAAGAGATGGTGGTGGACAGCTGTTTTAAAGACCTGGAGGGTGGAGTGGGATTGAAGAGAGTGAGGGAGTTTGTTCCAGAGGCGGGAGAAAAGAGGAATGAAGAAGTGAAGGTGAGCAGAGAGTCTTGATTTTGGCAGTTTAACCATAAGAGGGTTGCAGGCAGATCTTGTGCGACATGTAGGAATATTTGTGGGACAGAGCCCAGCGAGACCTGGGGGGGGGCAAGGCCAGAGAGGAGTCGGTAGAAGACGGAAAGACCACCAACCTGCCTATGGTGAGTGAGTGAGAGGCCCTCGGAGTTAGCTTCATCGCGGGAGATTCCAATGATTCTGAATGCTTTGGTTTCAACAGCATGAAGACGAGCTAGGTGTGAGGCAGGAGCACCAGCCCAGAGGGGAGAGCAGTATTCCATTGAGCTGCAGATGAAAGCCTTGTATGTGGTGAGGAGCTCAGGTGTGCCAAGGAAGGACTTCGCACGACGGAGGATGCCCAGTCGGCGACTAGCTTTGGAGGCCAGATTTGAAATGTGGTTTTCCCAGGAAAGATCATGGCAGATAGTGAGACCCAAAAGATTGAGTGACAGAACTTCTTGGAGAGGATTATTCAGAAAGTGGATGGGAGGGTTGTCCAGTCGATCTTTTCGGAGAGACATCGTAAGAGTGTGAGATTTGTCAGGATTGAAAGACATGTTCCACTTGTTTGCCCAGTCTGTGATTTTGTCCAGGTCTGCAGAGAGTGAGGAGGCTGCAGACTGCCGATCTAAGGGATGAAGAATGGAGCGACAGAGAGTAGAGTCATCAGCAAAGAGATAGAGAGGATTTTCAAGAGAGTCAGAGAGATCATTGATGAAGACCAGAAAAAGCACAGGGCCCAGAACACTGCCTTGGGGAACTCAAGCCTGATCAGGAAGAGGAGATGAGAGAAACCCATTCAGGGCCACACGTCGACTACGACTAGAGAAGAAGTCCGCCAGCCATGCGTGGAGATTTCCATGGATACCAAAAGAGGAGCGTTTGGTGAGCAGAGCGGGGTGCCAGACCGTATCGAAGGCACGTGATATGTCAAGGGAGACTGCTCTAATTTCCTGTTTGGCATTGAGGACTTCCATCCATTGTTGAGAAAGCAGAAGCAGCATGTCCAGAGTAGAGTGACCAGGTCTGAAACCAAATTGATGATCAGAGATCAAGCCATTGGAGAGGAGGAAATATTTCATATCTGAAGCAATGATGGATTCCATGACTTTGCTGATAATTGGGAGAAGGCTGATTGGTCTGTAGTTGCTGGGATCTGTTTTTGCACCTTTTTGTGCAAAGCGGTGATGTTGGCAGATTTCCAAGCAGATGGAAGATGACCTTGAGCAAAAGAGAGGGTGAAGAGAACAGAGAGAGGGAGTGAAAGAGTGGAGAAAAATATTTAAAAACCCGTGGGCTGATGCCGTCAGGTCCAGTTGCAGAATCAGAGTCGAGGGTTCACAGAAACTTTTCCACCTTGTCAGGAGGAAAGGACACAGAGTCCAGAAGCAGCTGGGTACGACTGGGTATGGTGGGTACAGAGAGGGATGGGTTTGGGACACAAGATTTAGAGGCAAATACAGAGTTGAGGCATTCAGCTTTTTCACGTGCGGAGTCAGCCATGTGGCCATTTGAGGTGAGGGAGGGGATGGAGGGGGAACAAACACCAGAAACAGATTTGACCAGATGCCACCAGGATTTGGAAGAGGGAGACAGATAAGAGAGTTCGGTCCTGAGAATGGAGAGATATTGTTTCCTGGCTCTCCTAAGGGTGGACACACACTTGTTTCGGGCTTTGTGAAAGGAAATTAGATTTCCTTCCGTTGGATTTGCTTTCCAGGAGACGAAAGCAAGTTGTTTCTGGGAAACAGCCTCACCACAAGATTCCGTGTACCATGGACGGGAGGAAGGGTATGACAACTGAAGACGAGATGGGATAAATCTGTGCATGAGAGAGAGCAATTTACTTTGGAAGAATTCCCAGGATGAGTTGATGTCAGATGCGGTAGAGATGGGAGACCAGTCCAGATGATTGATGGCTGCTTGAAGACCGTGCCAGTTGGCCTGAGTGAAATGCCAGACTCGCCGACGCTGAGGAGGCTCTCTGAGAATGGTCAGAGAGATGTCCACTTTAACAAGCACATGATCAGATGAGCCGATTGGAGCAGAAGAAGAGCAGCAGACATTTTCAGGGAAGTTAATCATAACCAAGTCCAGAAGAGAAGATGCTCTGTTGACTGAGATCTGGGTCGGGAAATTGACAGATTGTGTCAGTCCCAGTGAGTCACAGAAGTCCTTTGCTGAAGAGCCATGGCTGGTGAGAGAGGTACCCACACCCAGCCAACTGGCATGGTGACAGTTGAAATCACCACATATAAGGAAGAGAGAGTTGGGATGGGTAGATAGAAGTTGGTCCATATTATCAGACAGCGAGATGTTGATGGAGTCATCACTGTTTGGTGGACGGTACAACACACATATGAACAAAAGGTGGGAGCGAAGGGGAAGCCGTAGCCAAAGGTATTCCTGGGGGTGAGGTGGAGAGAGGGCTGTGCAGGGCGAGTGAGGAAGAGTTTTTTTTATAAAGATATCAACCCCACCTCCAGGACGAGGCTCAGGTCTATCATACCGGAGGAGGGAGTAACCTGGGAGAGATACCGAGGAATCAGAGACATCATGAAGGAGGAAAGTTTCTGTTAAGCAGATCACGTCTGGTTTGTCAGAAGCAACCTGTATGGAGAGATCAGTCAAGTTTGAGCGAAGGCCCTGGATGTTTGAGGTCCATACTGTTAAAGAAGAGGAAGGGGGAGCATCGGATACAGAACAGGGGTGGCGGGGGGGGTCAGTGGTAGGGTTAGATGTGGAAGAGGAGGAAGAGGTAGGGAGAGCTGTTGAAGGTGTGTCAAAGATTTCAGAATAGCTTGGAGAAAGGGAAGAATGGGGTGAACAAAGGGTTTGATGGTGATTGGGTGAGGTGCAGTGAGGTGTTATTTGAGGAGGGGGAAGAGTGAGGCAGAAGGTTGAGGGAGATGAAGGTGAAAGTTGGAAGGGGGAAGAAGCGGGGAGGACGCTTTGAGGAGGAAGGGTGAGATGGGAGTCTAGGAGGAGAGGAGCGAGGGAGAGTCTCAGAGGGGAGGGGTGTGGGGGGAGTTTAGGAGGGAAGGGGCAAGGGGGGAGATTTTAAAGGGATGGGTGATGGGGAAGATTTGGAGGGGAGGGGCAAGGGGGAAGATTTGAAAGGGATGGGTGATGGGGAAGATTTGGAGGGGAGGGGCAAGGGGGTAGATTTGGAGGGGAGGGGTGATAGGGAAGTTTTGAAGGGGAGGGGTGATGGGGAAGATTTGGAGGGAAGGGGTGATGGGGAAGTTTTGGAGGGAAGGGGTGATGGGGAAGATTTGGAGGGGAGGGGTGAGATTGGATTTTGAAAAGTGTACGATTAATGGGAAACGAACATTTATTGCAAAATGAGTTTCTTGAGACATTCGAGTCAAAAATACGTTTGAGGACGCTGAAGGATGGGTGGAGTGCTGAAGAGTTTAGGGAATGAATGAAAGATGCACTGTAAGAGATGGAATTTTTTTTGGGAATGAATAGATTTGGTAAGCAAGTCGAAAGCATCCTTTTATAGAAGAAGAAGAAAAAGGTGTTATAGAATACGACAGAATACAGTTCTTCAGGGGACAGATTAAACATTTTTTAACAACGTGATCACGTGATCACGGACAACGTGGTCGAAGAACGAACGAACAAATAAGAACGAACAAACGGATAAGAACAGAGAAGGAAATTTTTTTTTTGTTTTTTTTTTGAGGAGATTTTAAAACAAGGAAGTATGGGGGTGAAATGATCGGGAAAAAACAGAGTCTTTGTAATTGCAGTAAACAAGTAATTGCAGTGCGATCAAAGAACCGCTGAGACAAAAACAAAGCCTCAAGCCAAGGTCGGACACGGTAGCCTACTACACTAGGCCTCAGAATACGCACCACGAACTAACCGACGATTCTGTACATAGGTATGAAAAACCAACACCGAGAATCCTATTAAAGACACACCAATAGGTACATACACCGAAGGAAAGATACAGTTTCGACAAAAACACAATTGTGAAAAATTACTTAACTTCGAAAGCGTGCGCGCATGGACAGCTTTGATGAGATGTGACCAAGAGTCCATGACTGACATGACATGACTTTGAAGAGTCCATGGCAAAGACAACGAAGTCCGCCTTACTTGATGCAATTGAAAGCTCCAAGGACTACTTGGTTTCAACAGTGCCTGATGATGGTGCCCTAATCATCGATGGTATGGGCCTTCTGCATAGCACGCGACATTCAGTTTCGAGTTTTGGCGAACTCGCCGATGCTGTACTGTACTGTCTCGACTCATGCAGCTTATGGAGAAGCTGAAATGTAATCGGGTGGACTTTGTCACCGACACATACCCAGCTATCAGTGTGAAAAATGCTGAGAGGACGCGTCGTGGCGATGGTGGGAAACAGACGTTCTGCATTCACAACAAACACCAGAAAACTCCAACGCAGTGGAAAAAGTTCCTTGCAAACGGGAAAAACAAGGAAGCCCTAGTTGAGTTTCTGGTCATTGAATGGCAGGGTGCTGATTTCGGCGCAGTCAGAGGCAACATCAGTGTCTACATCGCTCATGGAAATTAGTGTCATCGATTGGATGTCCATGATGCAGTGCTGTCGGTCCAGGTGATAGACGAACTAAAATGTGACCACGAAGAGGGAGACGCACGTATCTTACTTCATTGCAAACATGCCAGTAATACGCACAGCTGCGTCGTCATCCACAGTCCCGATACTGATGTGGCAGTCATTGCCTTGTCTGTGAGCCATCAGTCCGTCACGCAAAGAACAGTTCTCCGGACTTTTTTTCTAAACTCTTAATGCTAATGATTTCAAACTTGGCACATCGTTTCCTCATGATAAGTTACAGATCAAGTTCGAACTTCACGACGTTTCGATCGTCTTTGACAAAGTTATGGCACTTTGAACTTTGGGAATTCTGATAATTCTGATGATCCTTAACTCAGTGCCATTTTAAGTTTTAATTTCCTTTAAAAAAGATTTTCTCTGCAATAATAGGACCGATTGAGATAAAATTTTCACCATAGGAGGGACTCGGTCTGGAGAATATTTTAATGGTAATTATGACGTCACAGGTCACGTGGTTCGGGCGCCATATTGTTTTTTCGTGAAAACACGAAAACCCCTTTTTCTCTGCAACGGCTGAACAGATCGAGGCCAAACTTTGCAGGCAGAATCGCATACCCATGACGAACATGTCAGCGAGCATGACGTCATTCGTCACATGGTTTCAGAGTTATGGCGTTTTTAAGCATGAACCTTTAAAACCGAGCCCCTCCCTCATTTTTGATCCAATCGAGGGGAAACTTTACAGATCTGTTCCGCATGTCAGTCTACTAAAATGTCCTTTTGGAATTTGCGATAGGGCACGTGGTTTGGCAGATATCGTTAATTAAACGAAAATATTAAAAAAATGGATATCTCTTGAATCGCTCGTACCTCAGACTGTAAGTTGGTAATAATTTATATAATTCACACAGTGCAATACGTGCAGGCCGCTCCACGGAGCGACCTTGCGGGCTTATCAACGAGGCGAGGCGTGACACACGTGTCTCAGCATACCTCAGATCAAGTTTGAAAACCAGCATCAACCGTGCATAAATTTGCATATTCGATCATTTTTGACAAAGTTATGGCACTTTGAACTTTGGTAGGGGACATGTATTGCAGCGCAATACTCAGAATGCTTGTTATCTATGGATTGATACTTATTGTATCAATGGATTATCATGTATTCATCGGATTCATACCGCCGACCATAATACCAAGCTTCCCTACTCTACATTCACTATGCTATCCCTGGTCATCATGCGGTCCCCATATGCATCTGGAGGCATTTTTAGTGTCGCCCCCTTCATCCGTTGTTTTCCAGACAACCACGAAACGTCGTCAATAAGCAGTATCCCTTCCATATGCCAAGCTTACCCATTTTCGAGAGGATATCTCTGATGGTTTCGAAAATATTTTCGGTTAATTTCGGAGAAATTCATTGAATTTTACAGTAGGTACGTACGACAAAAGTACATTTTTTACATTTCCGCTGTATGATGCATGCGTAAGTAAGAGCCTTCAAAACTGACAGGGCCACAGAACCATTGGGAGGTCTGTGCCGAGCATAAATTCCGAGGCTGAATTATATGTACTGACGGAGATACCACGCCGCAAAGTCGGCACCGGAGCTAAAAATCCTCCTTTTTGACTCTACATGACCTAGTTTGACGTGGTCGTTCATGGAAACTGGCAGGATTTCAGAGTTAAACTTTTAACACAAGGTCAGGCATGTTATATACAATTTAAAAAATGCATAGAAATCATAGTCCCACGAGTTCGGAACGAAACTCATTTTTTTGGCACTATTTCAGACCTCAGCTTGAGGCCTATCATGACCTTTGTTTCTTTTAATAAATATACCTGGTTTTGGGGTGTTATTGTGGTTGTTGTGCTTCTCTTGAGATGCTCTAGTAACACCTGCTTTGGTCATCACTCCAGAGAACGCATTTCCACTGCTCCATAGTCCAATGGCAGTGAGGTTTACACCACTCCACCCTATAGTTGGCATTGCGCATAGTGATCTTAGGCTTGTGTGCAGCATCTCAGCCATGGAAAGCCATTTCATGAAGCTTCTGATGAAGAGTTGTTGTGCTGACGTTACTTCCAGAGGTAGTTTGGAACTCGGCAGTGAGTGTTGCAAACGACAGACTATTTTTATGCGTTATGCGCTTCAGCACTCGGCGGTCTCATCCTGTGAGCTTTTGAAGCCGACCACTTCGTGGCTGAGCTGTTGTTGCTCCGAGACGTTTCCACTTCACCATAACAGCACATACAGTTGAACGGGGCAGTTCTAGCAAGGCAGAAATTTAATGAACTGACTTGTTTGAAAGGTGGCATCCCATGACAGTGCCACGGTGAAAGTCACTAAGCTCTTCAGTAGGCCTACGGCCTATTCCACTGACAATGTTTGTCTATGGAGATTGAATGGTTGTGTGCTTGATTATATATATAGCTGTCAGCAAAGGGTGTGGCTGAAACAGCCAAATCCACTAATTAGAAGGGGTGTCCATATACTGCTGGCCATGTAGTGTATGTGCAGTGCATTTAGAAAGTATTCAGACCCCTTCACTTTTTTCACATTTTGTTATGTTGCAGCCTTGTGCTGAAATCGTTTAAATACATTTTTTTCCTCATCAATCTAAACTCAATGCCCCATAATGACAAAGAGAAAACAGGATTTAAGAAAGTTTTGCAAGTTTATTAAAAAGAAAAAACTGAAATATCACATTGACATAAGTATTCATACCCTTTGCTATGACACTTGAAATTTAGCTCAGGTGCCTCCCATTTCTCTTGATCATCTTTGAGATGTTTCTACACCTTAATTGGAGTCCACCTGTGGTAAATTCAATTGATTGGACATGATTTTGAAAGGCACACACCTGTCTATATAAGGTCTCACAGCTGACAATGAATTTCAGAGCAAAAACCAAGCCATGAGGTCGAAGGAACTGCCTGCAGAGCTCAGAGACAGGATTGTGTCGAGGCACAGATATGGGGAAGCCTACAAAAAATCTCTGCTGGATTGAAGGTTCCCAAGAGCACAGTGGCCTCCATAATTCTTAAATGGAAGAAGTTTGGAACAACCAGGACTCTTCCTAGAGCTGGCCGCCCGGCCAAACTGAGCAATCGGGGGAGAAGGGCCTTGGAAAAAGAGGTGACCAAGAACCCGATGGTCACTCTGGCTGAGCTCCAGAGATCCTGTGTCGAGATGGGAGAAACTTCCAGAAGGAGAACCATCACTGCAACACTCCACCGATCTGGGTTTTATGGCAGAGTGGCCAGACGGAAGCCTCTCCTCAGTGAAAGACACATGAAAGCCCGTTTGGGGTTTGCAAAAAAGCACCTAAAGGACTCTCAGACTGTGAGAAACAAGATTCTGTTTTCTGATGAAACCAAGATTGAACTGTTTGGCTTCCGTCTGGCCACTCTGCCATAAAGCCCAGATCGGTGGAGTGTTGCAGTGATGGTTGTCCTCTGGAAGTTTCTCCCATCTCCACACAGGATCTCTGGAGCTCAGCCAGAGTGACCATCGGGTTCTTGGTCACCTCTCTTACCAAGGCCCTTTTCCCCCCGATTGCTCAGTTTGGCCGGGCGGCCAGCTCTAGGAAGAGTCCTGGTTGTTCCAAACTTCTTCCATTTATGAATTATGGAGGCCCCTGTGCTCTTGGGAACCTTCAATGCAGCAGAATTTTTTTTTTGTAGGCTTCCCCAAATCTGTGCCTCGACACAATCCTGTCTCTGAGCTCTGCAGGCAGTTCCTTCGACCTCATGGCTTGGTTTTAGCTCTGATATGCATTGTCAGCTGTGAGACCTTATATAGACAGGTGTGTGCCTTTCCAAATCATGTCCAATCAATTGAATTTACCACAGGTGGACTCCAATCAAGGTGCAGAAACATCTCAAAGATGATCAAGAGAAATGGGAGGCACCTGAGCTAAATTTCAAGTGTCATAGCAAAGGGTCTGAATACTTATGTAAATGTGATATTTCAGTTTTTTCTTTTTAATAAATTTTGCAAAGCTTTCTAAAATCCTGTTTTCTCTTTGTCATTATGGAGTATTGAGTGTAGATTGATGAGGGAAAAAATGAATTTAAACGATTTCAGCATAAGGCTGCAACATAACAAAATGTGAAAAAAGTGAAGGGGTCTGAATACTTTCTGAATGCACTGCATATGTCCCTTCCGCTGGCATTTTGCGGGTTTTATTCCCTTTAAAATTTGTTTTCTATGCAACCGTTGGTCCAATTGACAAGAAAGTTGATGGACAGACACAAAATTTAGGAGTGCCTCCTGTATAATTTGTAATTTTTTTTTTTTTTTTTTTGTATACAAGATCGAGGCTCGTGAAAGAGCGAACATTAATCACACAGAAAGACAAACCGACACATAAAACATATAACATAGGGAGCGGTAGACAAGATGGGGAGAGAGGGGGAAGGACACAAACACAACATTTGAGAGCAGGGACCGAGAGACATGGAGACATCGAGAGATCTGAGAGAGGGCGGGGGCTTTGGGGGGGGGGGTGCGTGGGAAGGGGGCGGTGGGAGAGGTATAAAACATATGGACACTGCCAGGACTTCCAGGAAAGAAGTTGGAATTTCAAACAAGGTGGATCTGGGGTGAATTAGCGGGGGTAGAAAAGATCAAGGTTTGGGATGGGGGAAGATAAGAGATGGTGGTGAACAGCTGTTTTAAAGACCTGGAGGGAGGAGTGGGATTGAAGGGAGTGGGGGAGTTTGTTCCAGAGGCGGGAGAAAAGAGGAATGAAAGAGTGAAGGTGAGCAGAGAGCCGAGATTTCGGCAGTTTAACCATCAGAGGGTTGCTGGCAGATCTTGTGCGACCTGTAGGAATATTTGGGGGACAGAGCACAGAGAGAGCTGGGGGTGCAAGGCCGGAGAGGAGTCGGTAGAAGACAGAAAGACCACCTACCTGCCTGCGGTGAGTGAGTGAAAGGCCCTCGGAGATAGCTTCATCGCGGGAGATTCCAATAATTCTGAAAGCTTTGGTTTCAACAGCGTGAAGCCGAGCTAGGTGTGAGGCAGGAGCACCGGCCCATAGGGGAGAACAGTATTCCATTCAGCTGCGGTTGAAAGCCTTGTATCTGGTGAGGAGCTCAGGTGTGCCGAGGAAGGACTTCGCACGATGGAGGATGCCCAGTCGGCGACTGGCTTTGGAGGCCAGCTAGGAAATGTGGTTTTCCCAAGAAAGATCATGGCAGATAGTGAGACCCAAAAGATTGAGTGACAGAACTTCTTGGAGAGGATTATTCAGAAAGTGGATGGGAGGGTTGTCCAGTCGATCTTTTCGGAGAGACATCGTAAGAGTGTGAGATTTGTCAGGATTGAAAGACATGTTCCACTTGTTTGCCCAGTCTGTGATTTTGTCCAGGTCTGCAGAGAGTGAGGAGGCTGCAGACTGCCGATCTAAGGGATGAAGAATGGAGCGACAGAGAGTAGAGTCATCAGCAAAGAGATAGAGAGGATTTTCAAGAGAGTCAGAGAGATCATTGATGAAGACCAGAAAAAGCACAGGGCCCAGAACACTGCCTTGGGGAACTCAAGCCTGATCAGGAAGAGGAGATGAGAGAAACCCATTCAGGGCCACACGTCGACTACGACGAGAGAAGAAGTCCGCCAGCCATGCGTGGAGATTTCCATGGATACCAAAAGAGGAGCGTTTGGTGAGCAGAGCGGGGTGCCAGACCGTATCGAAGGCACGTGATATGTCAAGGGAGACTGCTCTAATTTCCTGTTTGGCATTGAGGACTTCCATCCATTGTTGAGAAAGCAGAAGCAGCATGTCCAGAGTAGAGTGACCAGGTCTGAAACCAAATTGATGATCAGAGATCAAGCCATTGGAGAGGAGGAAATATTTCATATCTGAAGCAATGATGGATTCCATGACTTTGCTGATAATTGGGAGAAGGCTGATTGGTCTGTAGTTGCTGGGATCTGTTTTTGCACCTTTTTGTGCAAAGCGGTGATGTTGGCAGATTTCCAAGCAGATGGAAGATGACCTTGAGCAAAAGAGAGGGTGAAGAGAACAGAGAGAGGGAGTGAAAGAGTGGAGAAAAATATTTAAAAACCCGTGGGCTGATGCCGTCAGGTCCAGTTGCAGAATCAGAGTCGAGGGTTCACAGAAACTTTTCCACCTTGTCAGGAGGAAAGGACACAGAGTCCAGAAGCAGCTGGGTACGACTGGGTATGGTGGGTACAGAGAGGGATGGGTTTGGGACACAAGATTTAGAGGCAAATACAGAGTTGAGGCATTCAGCTTTTTCACGTGCGGAGTCAGCCATGTGGCCATTTGAGGTGAGGGAGGGGATGGAGGGGGAACAAACACCAGAAACAGATTTGACCAGATGCCACCAGGATTTGGAAGAGGGAGACAGATAAGAGAGTTCGGTCCTGAGAATGGAGAGATATTGTTTCCTGGCTCTCCTAAGGGTGGACACACACTTGTTTCGGGCTTTGTGAAAGGAAATTAGATTTCCTTCCGTTGGATTTGCTTTCCAGGAGACGAAAGCAAGTTGTTTCTGGGAAACAGCCTCACCACAAGATTCTGTGTACCATGGACGGGAGGAAGGGTATGACAACTGAAGACGAGATGGGATAAATCTGTGCATGAGAGAGAGCAATTTACTTTGGAAGAATTCCCAGGATGAGTTGATGTCAGATGCGGTAGAGATGGGAGACCAGTCCAGATGATTGATGGCTGCTTGAAGACCGTGCCAGTTGGCCTGAGTGAAATGCCAGACTCGCCGACGCTGAGGAGGCTCTCTGAGAATGGTCAGAGAGATGTCCACTTTAACAAGCACATGATCAGATGAGCCGATTGGAGCAGAAGAAGAGCAGCAGACATTTTCAGGGAAGTTAATCATAACCAAGTCCAGAAGAGAAGATGCTCTGTTGACTGAGATCTGGGTCGGGAAATTGACAGATTGTGTCAGTCCCAGTGAGTCACAGAAGTCCTTTGCTGAAGAGCCATGGCTGGTGAGAGAGGTACCCACACCCAGCCAACTGGCATGGTGACAGTTGAAATCACCACATATAAGGAAGAGAGAGTTGGGATGGGTAGATAGAAGTTGGTCCATATTATCAGACAGCGAGATGTTGATGGAGTCATCACTGTTTGGTGGACGGTACAACACACATATGAACAAAAGGTGGGAGCGAAGGGGAAGCCGTAGCCAAAGGTATTCCTGGGGGTGAGGTGGAGAGAGGGCTGTGCAGGGCGAGTGAGGAAGAGTTTTTTTTATAAAGATATCAACCCCACCTCCAGGACGAGGCTCAGGTCTATCATACCGGAGGAGGGAGTAACCTGGGAGAGATACCGAGGAATCAGAGACATCATGAAGGAGGAAAGTTTCTGTTAAGCAGATCACGTCTGGTTTGTCAGAAGCAACCTGTATGGAGAGATCAGTCAAGTTTGAGCGAAGGCCCTGGATGTTTGAGGTCCATACTGTTAAAGAAGAGGAAGGGGGAGCATCGGATACAGAACAGGGGGGGCGGGGGGGGTCAGTGGTAGGGTTAGATGTGGAAGAGGAGGAAGAGGTAGGGAGAGCTGTTGAAGGTGTGTCAAAGATTTCAGAATAGCTTGGAGAAAGGGAAGAATGGGGTGAACAAAGGGTTTGATGGTGATTGGGTGAGGTGCAGTGAGGTGTTATTTGAGGAGGGGGAAGAGTGAGGCAGAAGGTTGAGGGAGATGAAGGTGAAAGTTGGAAGGGGGAAGAAGCGGGGAGGACGCTTTGAGGAGGAAGGGTGAGATGGGAGTCTAGGAGGAGAGGAGCGAGGGAGAGTCTCAGAGGGGAGGGGTGTGGGGGGAGTTTAGGAGGGAAGGGGCAAGGGGGGAGATTTTAAAGGGATGGGTGATGGGGAAGATTTGGAGGGGAGGGGCAAGGGGGAAGATTTGAAAGGGATGGGTGATGGGGAAGATTTGGAGGGGAGGGGCAAGGGGGTAGATTTGGAGGGGAGGGGTGATAGGGAAGTTTTGAAGGGGAGGGGTGATGGGGAAGATTTGGAGGGAAGGGGTGATGGGGAAGTTTTGGAGGGAAGGGGTGATGGGGAAGATTTGGAGGGGAGGGGTGAGATTGGATTTTGAAAAGTGTACGATTAATGGGAAACGAACATTTATTGCAAAATGAGTTTCTTGAGACATTCGAGTCAAAAATACGTTTGAGGACGCTGAAGGATGGGTGGAGTGCTGAAGAGTTTAGGGAATGAATGAAAGATGCACTGTAAGAGATGGAATTTTTTTTGGGAATGAATAGATTTGGTAAGCAAGTCGAAGCATCCTTTTATAGAAGAAGAAGAAAAAGGTGTTATAGAATACGACAGAATACAGTTCTTCAGGGGACAGATTAAACATTTTTTAACAACGTGATCACGTGATCACGGACAACGTGGTCGAAGAACGAACGAACAAATAAGAACGAACAAACGGATAAGAACAGAGAAGGAAATTTTTTTTTTGTTTTTTTTTGAGGAGATTTTAAAACAAGGAAGTATGGGGGTGAAATGATCGGGAAAAAACAGAGTCTTTGTAATTGCAGTAAACAAGTAATTGCAGTGCGATCAAAGAACCGCTGAGACAAAAACAAAGCCTCAAGCCAAGGTCGGACACGGTAGCCTACTACACTAGGCCTCAGAATACGCACCACGAACTAACCGACGATTCTGTACATAGGTATGAAAAACCAACACCGAGAATCCTATTAAAGACACACCAATAGGTACATACACCGAAGGAAAGATACAGTTTCGACAAAAACACAATTGTGAAAAATTACTTAACTTCGAAAGCGTGCGCGCATGGACAGCTTTGATGAGATGTGACCAAGAGTCCATGACTGACATGACATGACTTTGAAGAGTCCATGGCAAAGACAACGAAGTCCGCCTTACTTGATGCAATTGAAAGCTCCAAGGACTACTTGGTTTCAACAGTGCCTGATGATGGTGCCCTAATCATCGATGGTATGGGCCTTCTGCATAGCACGCGACATTCAGTTTCGAGTTTTGGCGAACTCGCCGATGCTGTACTGTCTCGACTCATCCAGCTTATGGAGAAGCTGAAATGTAATCGGGTGGACTTTGTCACCGACACATACCCAGCTATCAGTGTGAAAAATGCTGAGAGGACGCGTCGTGGCGATGGTGGGAAACAGACGTTCTGCATTCACAACAAACACCAGAAAACTCCAACGCAGTGGAAAAAGTTCCTTGCAAACGGGAAAAACAAGGAAGCCCTAGTTGAGTTTCTGGTCATTGAATGGCAGGGTGCTGATTTCGGCGCAGTCAGAGGCAACATCAGTGTCTACATCGCTCATGGAAATTAGTGTCATCGATTGGATGTCCATGATGCAGTGCTGTCGGTCCAGGTGATAGACGAACTAAAATGTGACCACGAAGAGGGAGACGCACGTATCTTACTTCATTGCAAACATGCCAGTAATACGCACAGCTGCGTCGTCATCCACAGTCCCGATACTGATGTGGCAGTCATTGCCTTGTCTGTGAGCCATCAGTCCGTCACGCAAAGAACAGTTCTCCGGACTTTTTTTCTAAACTCTTAATGCTAATGATTTCAAACTTGGCACATCGTTTCCTCATGATAAGTTACAGATCAAGTTCGAACTTCACGACGTTTCGATCATCTTTGACAAAGTTATGGCACTTTGAACTTTGGGAATTCTGATAATTCTGATGATCCTTAACTCAGTGCCATTTTAAGTTTTAATTTCCTTTAAAAAAGATTTTCTCTGCAATAATAGGACCGATTGAGATAAAATTTTCACCATAGGAGGGACTCGGTCTGGAGAATATTTTAATGGTAATTATGACGTCACAGGTCACGTGGTTCGGGCGCCATATTGTTTTTTCGTGAAAACACGAAAACCCCTTTTTCTCTGCAACGGCTGAACAGATCGAGGCCAAACTTTGCAGGCAGAATCGCATACCCATGACGAACATGTCAGCGAGCATGACGTCATTCGTCACATGGTTTCAGAGTTATGGCGTTTTTAAGCATGAACCTTTAAAACCGAGCCCCTCCCTCATTTTTGATCCAATCGAGGGGAAACTTTACAGATCTGTTCCGCATGTCAGTCTACTAAAATGTCCTTTTGGAATTTGCGATAGGGCACGTGGTTTGGCAGATATCGTTAATTAAACGAAAATATTTAAAAAATGGATATCTCTTGAATCGCTCGTACCTCAGACTGTAAGTTGGTAATAATTTATATAATTCACACAGTGCAATATGTGCAGGCCGCTCCACGGAGCGACCTTGCGGGCTTATCAACGAGGCGAGGCGTGACACACGTGTCTCAGCATACCTCAGATCAAGTTTGAAAACCAGCATCAACCGTGCATAAATTTGCATATTCGATCATTTTTGACAAAGTTATGGCACTTTGAACTTTGGTAGGGGACATGTATTGCAGCGCAATACTCAGAATGCTTGTTATCTATGGATTGATACTTATTGTATCAATGGATTATCATGTATTCATCGGATTCATACCGCCGACCATAATACCAAGCTTCCCTACTCTACATTCACTATGCTATCCCTGGTCATCATGCGGTCCCCATATGCATCTGGAGGCATTTTTAGTGTCGCCCCCTTCATCCGTTGTTTTCCAGACAACCACGAAACGTCGTCAATAAGCAGTATCCCTTCCATATGCCAAGCTTACCCATTTTCGAGAGGATATCTCTGATGGTTTCGAAAATATTTTCGGTTAATTTCGGAGAAATTCATTGAATTTTACAGTAGGTACGTACGACAAAAGTACATTTTTTACATTTCCGCTGTATGATGCATGCGTAAGTAAGAGCCTTCAAAACTGACAGGGCCACAGAACCATTGGGAGGTCTGTGCCGAGCATAAATTCCGAGGCTGAATTATATGTACTGACGGAGATACCACGCCGCAAAGTCGGCACCGGAGCTAAAAATCCTCCTTTTTGACTCTACATGACCTAGTTTGACGTGGTCGTTCACGGAAACTGGCAGGATTTCAGAGTTAAACTTTTAACACAAGGTCAGGCATGTTATATACAATTTAAAAAATGCATAGAAATCATAGTCCCACGAGTTCGGAACGAAACTCATTTTTTTGGCACTATTTCAGACCTCAGCTTGAGGCCTATCATGACCTTTGTTTCTTTTAATAAATATACCTGGTTTTGGGGTGTTATTGTGGTTGTTGTGCTTCTCTTGAGATGCTCTAGTAACACCTGCTTTGGTCATCACTCCAGAGAACGCATTTCCACTGCTCCATAGTCCAATGGCAGTGAGGTTTACACCACTCCACCCTATAGTTGGCATTGCGCATAGTGATCTTAGGCTTGTGTGCAGCATCTCAGCCATGGAAAGCCATTTCATGAAGCTTCTGATGAAGAGTTGTTGTGCTGACGTTACTTCCAGAGGTAGTTTGGAACTCGGCAGTGAGTGTTGCAAACGACAGACTATTTTTATGCGCTATGCGCTTCAGCACTCGGCGGTCTCATCCTGTGAGCTTTTGAAGCCGACCACTTCGTGGCTGAGCTGTTGTTGCTCCGAGACGTTTCCACTTCACCATAACAGCACATACAGTTGAACGGGGCAGTTCTAGCAAGGCAGAAATTTAATGAACTGACTTGTTTGAAAGGTGGCATCCCATGACAGTGCCACGGTGAAAGTCACTAAGCTCTTCAGTAGGCCTACGGCCTATTCCACTGACAATGTTTGTCTATGGAGATTGAATGGTTGTGTGCTTGATTATATATATAGCTGTCAGCAAAGGGTGTGGCTGAAACAGCCAAATCCACTAATTAGAAGGGGTGTCCATATACTGCTGGCCATGTAGTGTATGTGCAGTGCATTTAGAAAGTATTCAGACCCCTTCACTTTTTTCACATTTTGTTATGTTGCAGCCTTGTGCTGAAATCGTTTAAATACATTTTTTTCCTCATCAATCTAAACTCAATACCCCACAATGACAAAGAGAAAACAGGATTTAAGAAAGTTTTGCAAGTTTATTAAAAAGAAAAAACTGAAATATCACATTGACATAAGTATTCATACCCTTTGCTATGACACTTGAAATTTAGCTCAGGTGCCTCCCATTTCTCTTGATCATCTTTGAGATGTTTCTACACCTTAATTGGAGTCCACCTGTGGTAAATTCAATTGATTGGACATGATTTTGAAAGGCACACACCTGTCTATATAAGGTCTCACAGCTGACAATGAATTTCAGAGCAAAAACCAAGCCATGAGGTCGAAGGAACTGCCTGCAGAGCTCTGAGACAGGATTGTGTCGAGGCACAGATATGGGGAAGCCTACAAAAAATTTCTGCTGCATTGAAGGTTCCCAAGAGCACAGTGGCCTCCATAATTCTTAAATGGAAGAAGTTTGGAACAACCAGGACTCTTCCTAGAGCTGGCCGCCCGGCCAAACTGAGCAATCGGGGGGAAAAGGGCCTTGGTAAGAGAGGTGACCAAGAACCCGATGGTCACTCTGGCTGAGCTCCAGAGATCCTGTGTCGAGATGGGAGAAACTTCCAGAAGGAGAACCATCACTGCAACACTCCACCGATCTGGGTTTTATGGCAGAGTGGCCAGACGGAAGCCTCTCCTCAGTGAAAGACACATGAAAGCCCGTTTGGGGTTTGCAAAAAAGCACCTAAAGGACTCTCAGACTGTGAGAAACAAGATTCTGTTTTCTGATGAAACCAAGATTGAACTGTTTGGCTTCCGTCTGGCCACTCTGCCATAAAGCCCAGATCGGTGGAGTGTTGCAGTGATGGTTGTCCTTCTGGAAGTTTCTCCCATCTCCACACAGGATCTCTGGAGCTCAGCCAGAGTGACCATCGGGTTCTTGGTCACCTCTCTTACCAAGGCCCTTTTCCCCCCGATTGCTCAGTTTGGCCGGGCGGCCAGCTCTAGGAAGAGTCCTGGTTGTTCCAAACTTCTTCCATTTATGAATTATGGAGGCCCCTGTGCTCTTGGGAACCTTCAATGCAGCAGAATTTTTTTTTTGTAGGCTTCCCCAAATCTGTGCCTCGACACAATCCTGTCTCTGAGCTCTGCAGGCAGTTCCTTCGACCTCATGGCTTGGTTTTAGCTCTGATATGCATTGTCAGCTGTGAGACCTTATATAGACAGGTGTGTGCCTTTCCAAATCATGTCCAATCAATTGAATTTACCACAGGTGGACTCCAATCAAGGTGCAGAAACATCTCAAAGATGATCAAGAGAAATGGGAGGCACCGGAGCTAAATTTCAAGTGTCATAGCAAAGGGTCTGAATACTTATGTAAATGTGATATTTCAGTTTTTTCTTTTTAATAAATTTTGCAAAGCTTTCTAAAATCCTGTTTTCTCTTTGTCATTATGGAGTATTGAGTGTAGATTGATGAGGGAAAAAATGAATTTAAACGATTTCAGCATAAGGCTGCAACATAACAAAATGTGAAAAAAGTGAAGGGGTCTGAATACTTTCTGAATGCACTGCATATGTCCCTTCCGCTGGCATTTTGCGGGTTTTATTCCCTTTAAAATTTGTTTTCTCTGCAACCGTTGGTCCAATTGACAAGAAAGTTGATGGACAGACACAAAATTTAGGAGTGCCTCCTGTATAATTTGTAATTTTTTTTTATTTTTTTTTTGTATACAAGATCGAGGCTCGTGAAAGAGCGAACATTAATCACACAGAAAGACAAACCGACACATAAAACATATAACATAGGGAGCGGTAGACAAGATGGGGAGAGAGGGGGAAGGACACAAACACAACATTTGAGAGCAGGGACCGAGAGACATGGAGACATCGAGAGATCTGAGAGAGGGCGGGGGCTTTGGGGGGGGGGGGTGCGTGGGAAGGGGGCGGTGGGAGAGGTATAAAACATATGGACACTGCCAGGACTTCCAGGAAAGAAGTTGGAATTTCAAACAAGGTGGATCTGGGGTGAATTAGCGGGGGTAGAAAAGATCAAGGTTTGGGATGGGGGAAGATAAGAGATGGTGGTGAACAGCTGTTTTAAAGACCTGGAGGGAGGAGTGGGATTGAAGGGAGTGGGGGAGTTTGTTCCAGAGGCGGGAGAAAAGAGGAATGAAAGAGTGAAGGTGAGCAGAGAGCCGAGATTTCGGCAGTTTAACCATCAGAGGGTTGCTGGCAGATCTTGTGCGACCTGTAGGAATATTTGGGGGACAGAGCACAGAGAGAGCTGGGGGTGCAAGGCCGGAGAGGAGTCGGTAGAAGACAGAAAGACCACCTACCTGCCTGCGGAGAGTGAGTGAAAGGCCCTCAGAGATAGCTTCATCGCGGGAGATTCCAATAATTCTGAAAGCTTTGGTTTCAACAGCGTGAAGCCGAGCTAGGTGTGAGGCAGGAGCACCGGCCCATAGGGGAGAACAGTATTCCATTCAGCTGCGGTTGAAAGCCTTGTATGTGGTGAGGAGCTCAGGTGTGCCGAGGAAGGACTTCGCACGATGGAGGATGCCCAGTCGGCGACTGGCTTTGGAGGCCAGCTAGGAAATGTGGTTTTCCCAAGAAAGATCATGGCAGATAGTGAGACCCAAAATCTTGAGCGACAGAACTTCTTGGAGAGGATTGTTGAGAAAGTAGATGGGAGGGTTGTCCAGTCGATCTTTTCGGAGAGACATAGTAAGAGTGTGAGATTTGTCAGGATTGAAAGACATGTTCCACTGGTTTGACCAGTCTGTGATTTTGTCCAGGTCTTCAGAGAGTGAGGAGGCAGCAGACTGCCGATCTGAGGGAAGAGGAATGGAGCGGCAGAGAGTGGAGTCATCAGCAAAGAGATAGAGAGGATTTTCGAGAGAGTCAGAGAGATCATTGATGAAGACCAGAAAAAGCACGGGGCCCAGAACACTGCCTTGGGGAACTCCAGCCTGAACAGAAAGAGGAGATGAGAGAAACCCATTCAGGGCCACACGTTGACGACGACTAGAGAGGAAGTCCGCCATCCATGCGTGGAGATTTCCATGGATACCAAAGGAGGAGAGTTTGGTGAGCAGAGCGGGGTGCCAGACCGTGTCGAAGGCACGTGATATGTCGAGGGAGACAGCTCTAATTTCCTGTTTGGCATTGAGGACCTCCATCCATTGTTGAGACAGCAGAAGCAGCATGTCCAGAGTAGAGTGACCTGGTCTGAAACCAAATTGATGATCAGAGATCAAGCCATTGGAGAAGAGGAAAGATTTCATATCCGAAGCAATGATGGATTCCATGACTTTGCTGATAATTGGGAAAAGGCTGATTGGTCTGTAGTTGCTAGGATCTGTTTTTGCACCTTTTTTGTGCAAAGCGGTGATGTTGGCTGATTTCCAAGCAGATGGCAGTTGACCTTGAGCAAAAGAGAGGGTGAAGAGAACAGAGAGAGGGTGAGATAGAGCAGCAGAGCAGGATTTTAGGACCCGTGGGCTGATGCCGTCGGGTCCAGTTGCAGAATCAGAGTCGAGGGTTGACAGAAACTTTTCCACCTTGTCAGGAGGAAAGGACACGGAGTCCAGGAGCAGCAGGGTACGACTGGGTATGGTGGGTACAGAGAGGGATGGGTTTGGGACACAAGATTTAGAGGCAAACACAGAGTTGAGGCATTCAGCTTTAGGTGATATTAATGATAATTATTAGGTGATAGGTCACGTGGTACGTCTTCACCACAGCATAAGGAACATCAATCTTCATCACAGTCAAAGTCTTCTGCACTCTGAAGCAGGTTAGCCTCAAGGATTTGCCTGTATTTGGCTCCATTGATTGTTCTCTCTATCCTTACAAATCTCCCGGTCCTTGCTGTTGAAAAGCATCCCCATAGCATGATGCTGCCACCACCATGCGTCACAGTAGGGATGGTGTTAGCTGTGCTCGGTTTCCGCCTGACATAGCGCTTTGTATTCAGGCCAAATAATTCAATTTTCATCTCATCAGACCATATGATTTTTTTTACCTCATGCTCTGATTCTTTCACATTTCCTTTTGAAAACTCCAGGCATGCTGTTACCTGTCATGTGCCTTTTCGCAGAAGTAGCTTCCGTCCTGCCACTTTCTCATAAAGTCTCGATTTTTGAAGTGCTGCAGAGACTGTTGTCCTTCCGGCAGGTTCTCCAATCTCAGCCAAGGAACTCAATCAGTTGTGTGATTGTATCATCGTTCTAATTGGGTTCTTGGTCACCTCCCTGACTAATGTCCTTGTTGCCCGGTTGCTCAGTTTGGTTGGACAGCCAGCTCTCAGGAGAGTCTGGGTAGCTCCATATTATTTCCATTTCCTAATGATGGAGCTCACTGTGCTCATGGGAACTTCCAACACTAGAAATTATTGTCGTGTTCCCGGGGATTAAGATCCCCTGAGTGATGAATGGCCTACCAAGCTTTACACTCTGAGGCGTTCAGTCCAAGTATGGTGTTATTTAATACTTGCGAGGGTGGTGGGCATCAAGGGTCTTACCTGCATGGATTCCACTGGAGCGTCCTCGAACCACGATAATGAAACAAAACCGACACGGAATTAAAATGCAACAAATAAAGGGTTTAATAAAAATAAATGCCAGGGACAAGAAATGCACGGCAACCTAAAATTCCTAATTGGGGTGCCCCCACACGGACTTGTAAAACAGCACACGGGGATAAATAAATGAAAGTAATAAAAGGTGTGTGTGATGCGTTTGCCTGTACTCCACGGTCTCCGAACTCCGCCGGCCGCCGCACAGGTCCACGAATTCACGCACGGGAAAACAAGTCTTGGTGCGCAGCTGCGTTCACCCCAGCCGCCGACTTGCAGTGCTCAGGCCCTCGCTCCTTTCTCGTTATCCGCTTCACAAAGCACTACGGTCTCTCCGGTGCACATGGCCTGGCACACAGCCATCAGGAAGCGATGAACCAAGACCATCAGAGTCCACGAGCTGAAACCTTCTGCTGTAAAACCCAAGGCTATGAGAGGGTCACTGAGACTGCTTGTATTGCCACAATGTGACCGTCCACCGTGCAGCCAGCACCAAGAGAGGAGCAACAACATGCGACCGTTCGCTATGGATGTCGGGACCAAGAGAGAGAAAATGGAGGTCCTCAGCCTTTTTGTTCCCCGCTCTCGAACATCATATGATGTCTTCCGCACGCACTCCAATGAAAGAGTCCATCGTAGCAGTCCATTGCCCTGAGCAATCATCACCTCTTGGTGCGGGCCCCACGACCCTGCTTCCTTGGTGTTGCGATGACTCAGCTGGTGGCATCAGTGGTAATATTCGATGTTTGAATCCTTTGGCTTTTATTTAGTGGGATTTAATTTAGGTGCGGAGTGCATGGCTGGTGTTGCATATGTCATAAGGAACGATGGAAAAAACCACAGAGGTAATTTACATACAGGGAATTAATTACCCTTATACCCTACCAAATTAACATAGCTCCACCCCTTGCCAGGGAGACAATTATACAACCTTACCGGACACACTGATCTGACTTAAGTTCGATTTCTTCTTCTTCACGACAATCAGAGCACACTAGATTATGCAATCCTACCTGGCCCGAAGGTATTGTCGCGTTCCTTTTGATTAAAATCTTTCCAAGGAACAGATAGCCGAACAAGCTGTTACTCCGAAGCGTTCAGTTCAAATGTATGGCAGAGTTAATACATGCCGAGGGGGAGGGGAGGAGGAGGAGGTGGAGGAGGATGCTGAAGAGCACTTACCTGCACGGATCCCACTGGCAGTCCTCAAACCTGCGTAAAATAACTCGCACCAAACAGATTTAAAATGTACAAAAGGAAACAGGTTTATTAAAATAAATGCCGGTAACAAAAATGCACGATAAACTAAATTCCTAAACGGGACGTCCCACAACCTTTCTTTGCTTGGCTTGAACCCCCATCGCGAGTCATCCAGGCCCCGTGTCCCTTCGTGGGAAACTCAGGTCGCTTAGCGCCAACTCGTGGCTGAAAAAGTCGGCTTCCGTCAGACCCTGCTTTCCTCGTTGTGTGTCGTTCTTCTGACCGTCCAACCTCCCGATATTCCTGCACCGGAGAGCTCGAAACTCCGGCCATTCGATGTTGCAGAGGAAATGAACTATCCCGCTGGTGCCAACACACGAAACCAGGAACGAACCCAATAACAAATCCATGAACGATTCGTTCCTGCAGGAGCCAGTGAATGAATCATGAACAAGAAAGAATCCGTCCACGGCACGGCTGAAAGACAATGAACCAAGCCCAGCGAGTGATTCCAAGATGAGGAGACGGCCGGTCAATCCACTATCCAGCCAGGAGAGAGCCGTCCACGATCCAGCAACCGAGAGACAATGTTAGGATCACCAGTCTTTTATAATCCATCCCCTGACGTCATCCTAATCCTCATCCAACCAGTCCGTGCCAACTCGCCCGCTCCAGAATGTTCTTGCTGACGTCATCCTTCCACCAATCCCCGAGCACCTCACGATTCCTCAAACCAATCGCTGCTCTTGGGGGCGTGACCCCATGGACCTGCCTGCTTAGATTTTGATATCCAAGTTGGTGTTATCAGCCATAGTGCTCAATGTCCTGGCTTCCGGAATGATTTATTATTGAGTGCCATTAAATGCGCGATTCTAGCTAGTGTCTAATGCGGTGCCATAAGGGACATAAGGATAAATCACAGAGGGAACAACATACAAGGAATTAATTAACCGAATCCCTGAGCTAAATAACATGCCCCATCCCCTGGTGATGGGGACGAATATACAAGCTAAATCCGAACACACGGTCTAAACAAGTATTTGTTCCATCGAGGTTTCTACATGACATTCAGAGCACCTACCTATACAAATCTACCTTGACTAAAGTATCCCTACCCCCACAAACGTAACAGTATTTCATTACAATCCCAACAAACGTAACATTATTTTATAACCTTTCCCAGATCTAGGCATCCTCACAGTTCTATCTCGGAGTTCTACGGACAGTTCCTTGGACTTCATGGTCGAGTTTCTGCTCTGACATGCACTGTCAACTGTGGGACCTTATATAGAAAGGTGTATTTCTGTCTAGATAATGTCCAATCAATTGAATTGGCCACAGGTGTGTGCCAATCAGTTCAAATGTATGGCAGAGTTAATACATGCCGAGGGGGAGGGGAGGAGGAGGAGGTGGAGGAGGATGCTGTGTGTAGAGTGTGTGTAGACCTGCTTGTGTAGAGACATCTCAAGCATGATCAAAGGAAATTGGATGCACCTGAGCTCAATTAGAAGTGTCATAGCAAAGGGGTTGAATACTTGTACTTGGCCAATCAAGATATTTGAGCTTTTCATTTTTAATTAATTTGTAAAAATAAAAAATTCCACAGACATTATGGGATATTATGTGTAGGTCAGTGACAAAAGTCTCAATTTAATCCATTTTAAATTCAGGCTGTCACAACAAAATGTGAGAAAAAAAATCAAGGGGTGTGAATACTTCCTGAAGGCACTGTGGATGTGCCTGTAAATTTATGAATATTGCTTGTGTTGCGCCATCCCGATTTCTCCCGCCATTTCTCCATTTGAATTCCCCAACCGCCATTTCTCCACCAATTTCCTGCTTGTGTAAAAAATTACTAAATAGTTGATATCGTGTCTCGACATATCCTGCTCGGGTTTGATCTGAGATAGGGGCTGCTGAGGCAATTTGGCCCAAGTGATTAATTGGTCCACTCGATGACAGGGTGCAGCACATAACGCTGGTTTACTCAGCCATTTAATAGCGTTATACAGTCGCAGGCACGGTTTGCCATCTGTTTCATTCATATCATATGTATAGTAAACTGAAGCTGGGCGTGAAGATCCGGCCAGCAGTGAGTGTTGTAATCGGCGTCAATGGTCTTTTGGTAGGAACCCCTGGCTTTCGGAGTTATGCAACACGCATCCCAACAATATTAAACAAAACAGGATCAAACTGTTGGTATTTTCTTTGAAGGTGACAGGTAAATGCTCACATAATTATTACCAAATGTCATCAAACCATCCCCCCAACTTTTTCACCACTGCAAAATACATATATATTGAAACAAATAATTCAGTAAATGATTTCAAAGGAACTTTATTTAGGAAGGTTGAAAAACTCGGAACTGAATGATGTCGGGTTCAGGCACCTGTTATTCTGACACCTTCAGTGCCCCAACTAAGTCAACCATACGCTTCTGTCAGCATGTTTTAAGTACTGCAGACATCAAATAATTCACTTTATTACACTGACCCTTAAGTTCCAAATGATCACAAAATAAACAAGGATATACAAGGAACTTTGGTGCAGGAGGTCATTTGGCGTCTCATGCGTACACTCCACCAACACCAGATACCGTCACCCATCCACACACGAGCAACCTACAAGTCCTGCCGATATACTTGTGCCCTCTCTATGTTCTGCATTTTACTTTCAATTTTTGAGTCGTTCTCATTTTGCTTCTCAGGTATTAGAGCTCCTAAGTTACCTTTGACAAGGTTTTTGTAATAACCAATAAATTTGAAAGTATGTATTAAAAGCACACCGACTCAACTTGTGTTATAAAAAAAAAATAAACAAATGTAAAACTGCGAGGATGGTGCTCCAGAATTTCCTCGTTTGTTTTCCTCTGTTTTTGGGTCGTGCCAGAATGAGCACGTTTTCACAGCAACTCACGTATAAAGAACATGCAAGAACAATGCAATGATAATTGTGATTCTGATTTGCAATCTGCCATGACAGAAGCTCATGAAGGATGTCAACTGATGAACTTGGTAGACAGATGTTTGTGGAGGGTAGTATTCAAATATCACATTGTAGGGTTTAGGCCTTAGAGTCTTTGATCTCATTGTGGCTTTTTTAAAACAGGACCAAAGGCTCAGCATAAATGGTCAAGCCATCGTGAATCCAACAAAGCCTTTCTCCAGA
>NC_136264.1:218147171-218149671 GCF_964187855.1 Myxine glutinosa | reverse complement strand
AAAAGGTTGAGGAGATCACCCTGACCCTGTGCATGTTAAAGCCATGTTTGCAAAACAACATAAATGACAGGAGCTCCGAGCAATGATCCTTGGCTCATGTTGGAGGACAAGAGCTCAGAGCTGCTGGAACGGCTCTGCTGTGGAAGAGGCGATGGCTGATGATGTTGGTTGGGCGAATGCAAATCCAGGGTAAGCAGAGTAGGGCAGAGCAATGGCGGATTTGGGCATGCTGGGCACGGCACCGGGTCCAGGCAAAACAGGGATGTAGCCCGCGGTGTAATAAGCCCCCGCTGCCGTGGCCATGCCAGGCATTCCGGTGCTGAGGGCGTACACTGGTCCGATGTGTCGGGCCTGCCGAGGAGCAAACGCTCAAAGTCACGTTTCAATCAGAAAACCAAGACGAGACATCCACTTAGATTGCAATGTATAAATAGCAACTACAATTATTCAAAGGAAAGCAACTATTTTAACATAATTATAATTATATATATATATATACAAGCCTGGCTCGGCCCGCTGCGCTCGCCTCACCAAGCGTCGATACCGAGGAACGGGCTTATTTTAGCTGAGGATAATGACTGTACCTGAGTTGCTGTGTTGTCATGATTTACACCAATTATAATACAAACAATTGCTTTGCACAAATGTATTTGTTGTGTTTGTGATATTACATTTTTATAGGCAATTTAGGTTGAAGATTTAGGTTGAATGTTTTTTTTTCAAGAAGGAACCCCTCAGCACATAGATAGGGGAGGGGTATGTGCAGACTGGAAGTTTGGGACGATTACACCTCACCACCACGTAATTCAAAACACCTCACCACCAAGTAATTCAAAACACCTCACCACCACGTAATTCAAAACACACCACCACGTAATTCAAAACACCTCACCACCACGTAATTCAAAACACCTCACCACCACGTAATTCAAAACACCTCACCACCAAGTAATTCAAAACACCTCACCACCACGTAATTCAAAACACTTCACCACCACGTAATTCAAAACACACCACCACGTAATTCAAAACACCTCACCACCAAGTAATTCAAAACACCTCACCACCACGTAATTCAAAACACACCACCACGTAATTCAAAACACCTCACCACCACGTAATTCAAAACACCTCACCACCACGTCATTTAAAAACACCTCACCACCACGTAATTCAAAACACCTCACCACCACGTAATTCAAAACACCTCACCACCAAGTAATTCAAAACACCTCACCACCACGTAATTCAAAACACTTCACCACCACGTAATTCAAAACACACCACCACGTAATTCAAAACACCTCACCACCAAGTAATTCAAAACACCTCACCACCACGTAATTCAAAACACCTCACCACCAAGTAATTCAAAACACCTCACCACCACATAATTCAAAACACCTCACCACCACGTAATTCAAAACACCTCACCACCACGTAATTCAAAACACCTCACCACCAAGTAATTCAAAACACCTCACCACCACATAATTCAAAACACCTCACCACCACGTAATTCAAAACACCTCACCACCAAGTAATTCAAAACACCTCACCACCACGTAATTCAAATCACTGCACCACCAAGTAATTCAAAACACCTCACCACCACGTAAAGTAAAACACCTCACCACCACGTAATTCAAAACACCTCACCACCACGTAATTCAAAACACCTCACCACCACGCAATTCAAAACACCTCACCACCACGCAATTCAAAATACCTCACCACCACGCAATTCAAAACACCTCACCACCACGCAATTCAAAACACCTCACCACCAAGTAATTCAAAACACCGCACCACCACGCAATTCAAAACACCGCACCACCACGTAATTCAAAACACCTCAACACCACGAAATTCAAAACACCTCACCACCACGAAATTCAAAACACCTCACCACCACAAAATTCAAAACACCGCACCACCAAGTAATTCAAAACACCTCACCACCACGTCATTCAAAACACCTCACCACCACATAATTCAAAACACCTCACCACCACGAAATTCAAAACACTGCACCACCAAGTAATTCAAAACACCTCACCACCACGTCATTCAAAACACCTCACCACCACGTAATTCAAAACACCGCACCACCACGCAATTCAAAACACCGCACCACCACGTAATTCAAAACACCTCACCACCACGTAATTCAAAACACCTCAACACCACGAAATTCAAAACACCTCACCACCACGTAATTCAAAACACCTCACCACCACGAAATTCAAAACACCACACCACCAAGTAATTCAAAACACCTCACCACCACGTCATTCAAAACACCTCACCACCGCATAATTCAAAACACCTCACCACCACGTAATTCAAAACACCTCACCACCACGTAATTCAAAACACCTCACCACCACATAACTCAAAACACCTCACCACCACGTAATTCAAAACACCTCAACACCACGAAATTCAAAACACCTCACCACCACGTAATTCAAAACACCTCACCACCACGAAATTCAAA
>NC_136264.1:218041309-218136309 GCF_964187855.1 Myxine glutinosa | reverse complement strand
CCCCACCCCCCATCCCTAACACACACACACACGCACACACACCAACCAACCCCCCCCCCCACACACACACACACACACACATCCCTCCCCCCCCGCCCCCCCTCCCCCCACACACACATCCCCCCCCCCACCCCACACCCCCACACACATCCACACATTTCAATCCATGCACCGATTGCAGAAAAAACGATTTTTAAAAGAAAATTAACCTGAAATTGCAGAGACAGAATTATTTATTTTATCTGAGAAGCCAAACGAGGTTTCTTCTTCTTTAGTTTCTCACAACTTTGTGTGAAATGCGATCGAGTTAAAAAAGTCAGAATTTGACCAAATCTGTTTCATTCGTTTGTTAATATACCTCAGCTATTGACAAATCTTCAATTATAATTTTATTTGAGGTTCAAATGACCGCTGGAGATCGTGTGATCGTGATCACGTCCTGGCACTAACAAAATGGTGCGTTTCTTCTTCTTTCAACAATAAAGACTTATAGCTTCGAGACCGTGCATCCAATCATCTTGAAATTTTGCACACTTGTTCCGCTTGATGAGATCCACATTGCATTAAAAATTCAAGTCGATCAATGCAGTGGTTCAAGAGTTACAAGCTTTTTAAAATTTACCTTCCATTATTTATTGCGGCCAAACCATAAATAAAATAAAAATAAATGGGAAAATGGACATAATAAAAATGGACATAATGGACATAATAAAATGGACATAATAAAATAAATGGGAATATGGACACCCAAGAGGATAAAATGAAAGAAATGAGGGACGAAGCAAGGTGCAACATGGAGGGGTTGGAAAACAAAATGGACACCCAGAGAGACGAGGCAAGGTGTAATGTGGAAAAATTTGAAAACGAAATAAAGGAATCCAGGTGTGATATGGAAAAAATGAAAGCAGCATCAAAGAGGGAGATAAAAAAATGGGGGAGGACATTGGACGCAGGTTGGGCGAGGAAGTCGCAGTGGTACGCAACGAGGTGAAGCAGTGCGAGGCGCACGTGGGGAGAAAGTTGAGGCAGAATACAGCCAGACTACAGGGGGGTATAAAGGAATTGACTCGGGAAGTAGAAAAACTGACGGTAGGACAACAGGAATTAAAGGAGCAAGTGGGGAAGAATACCGACGTGATAGGGGGGCTGAAAGCAGCACAAAAAAAAAATAAAGAAAGAACTTATAGCGACAAAGAAAGAATGTCAAATGGTGCACGAGGGGCTGACAAAGAGGTTGGATGACGTGGTAGAGACGTTGGGGACGAGGGAACGAGAGGTTAGGACACATGTAGAGATGACCAGCGTAGTCTTAGAAGGGGAGATTGCGGGGGTGCATCGGGAGATAGAAGGGGTGAAGCAAAAGCTGGAGGAAGTAGAAGAAGGGATGAGTGAAATTAAGAAGAGACGGAGGGAGACTAAAAATGAAATAAAGGAGGAGGTGATGGAATATGTGCAAGGTCTGTGTTCACATCGTGATGACGTGCTTGCTGACCAAATAAAAAGTTTACAGGTGTTGGAGGAGAAGCGTGGAGGAAGGAGCTCCGAGGTGAGTGGCGATAATGGCGGGAATGTGTTTGATGTGAGGGGAGGTTCGACGAGCTTGGGGGTTGGAATAGACCCGGGCGTTCGTGAAAGGCCTATAGTGAGGTGCGCGACTGTTATGGAGTGCGTGGAGAAAGAGTGTGCGCCAGAGTGTGTATTAACGGAGTGTGTGAGAGGCACGTGTGCACCTGGGTGTACGATAGTGGAGAGTGTGAGAGGCGTGGGGGCACCTGGGTGTGCGAGTGTGGAGTGGGTCGCGAGTGGTGAGGACGCGGCTCAAGCATCGACACCGACCGGGGGGGGGGAGGGGGGGGAAACGCCTAGTGGGACGGGTAGCAGACGTGAGCCCCTGGTGAGTTGTGTGCAGCAGGGACCGGAGGGAATCCGTGCTGCGTCGGTCTCGCAAGGGCCGGCGTGCACGATTCGTACCGGCCCCCGCATTGTATGGTTGGTGCCGTGCCGTGGCGGCAAAGGCAATCGGCGAGGTTCAAGGGGAGTTAGGAGTTATGGGAGCCACGCACCTTGTCGGGTGCGGTGCTCCGACCGGGGCCGGTTGGGTCATCGTGCATGGGACCGCGAGACCCCGCGCAGGGATGGAGCCCTGCACCTCGGCCCATCCATACCTCCCCCCTTGGATCGAAAATGGCCGGACGGACACCCCCATACAGGCGAACAACCATCCGAATGGATCGCTCGGCCGTTCGAGGTCGAGCGAGTGAGAATGAACATCCACATGGAGAGGCTCGAGTGTAGCGGAATGATGAGAGTAGTGTGCCCCATGTGGGGGAATGGCAGTGTAACCATTCCTCACACATCCAGGGCCCATGAGCATTAGTTTAAGGGGAAAGCAGTGACAGGCACATGGAGGTGCCAGCAATGGTTGCCTCCATGGGGCACATAAGCTAGCCGAGGGAGGGCTAGGACAATTTTAGGGATTTAGAAGACCGTAGGGACAAGATTTAAGTAGTGACACCTGGACTATAGAGGGGACGTAGGTAGCTTAGATGGTTGATAAAGAAAAGGGAGTGCATAGTGTAAAGGGACGACGGGGAAGTATGAGTTGTAAGGGAAGTAGTCAGCTAGATGATGCTGTGTGTGTGTGGAATTGTGTTGTTGAGACAAATGGAATTGTGTTGAGGTGTATGGAAAGAGGTGTGTGAGCACAAAAGGTGTGCGAGATAAATGGTGTGAGAAAAAGTAGTGTGGAATGCTTGGTGTGGAATAGAAGGTGTGGAATGCATGGTGTGAAGGAGTGAATGGGGGGGAGGTGGAACCCATTCACGAAAGCCTGGGGAGGGTAGTGTAAAGCCAGGTAGAGGGCATAGGTAAATTGTATGGATATTGACACCTGTGGTGCAGGTAGTAGCAAGCAGTGCTTTGTTGGGTGCATGAGTCAGTGACATGGCTGGGCGTGTGGCTTAATTGGTGCGTGTGGTTATTGGGGCACTCCGCCACTGGTAGTTTGTCGGCCAGGTGAGGCCGCAGGTAGGCTCTGGGAGCCGGTTAGTTGTAGTTGTGAGTGGGGCCCGAGGATCCCAGGAGAGGACCCGGGTTGCCCAATGCCAAGGTGGGCATCAGGGGGTAAGTGCCAGGGAGGGCCTTCCCCAGTTAGGTAGTCGCAGGAGCAGGTAAGCTCGGGTGGTGGCTTCAGTGGCGGAGGTGCGCAGGTAGGTAGACCTGCTAGTAGGGCCACACGACCCAGCCCAGAAATTGTGCGAGGGCACAGTGTGAAAATTTACGGGAGTGAGACCCAAATCCGTAGGGCACCACAGGGTGGGCAATGGGAATTCGGGTTCTTAGAACCACATAGTTTAAAGAGGCCGATTGGCAGGGTACGACCCCGGGTAGGTTAAAAGTAAATGTCAGTAGTGTAGTTAGGATGAGAAATCCCTTCACACCATCCACAACCAGTCACCAAGGAGGACGAAGCTCTACACCAGGGCTCTGTAAGCCGTTTGAGTTGTAAGACGCATCATGACGTAATGGGACATTGTGTTTGTTCCATCCCTTCCTTCCTGGGAGGGATTGGGAGACTAATTTGGAATAGAGGGGGATATGGGAGACAAGACGTAGAGACGGATTGTGAATACAAGGGGGGCTAGGGTAGTGTAGCCGACGGTGGGGGGTATGGACGGATATGGACGAGCCTGCTCTGCTCGCTCTTCCGCGTCCCTCACACCGCATTACCTTGTTTTCTATGTGCCACTGTGTGCTTTCCGCTTTGCTTGTTGTGCCTTGTCTCTCCCCCCACCCCAGGACCATTTTGGAGGCCGAACTGTGCAGCACCATCGACCTGAGCAGCATCCATTCTGCACCGTTTCATCAGTGCAGCCAAACTGTGCAGCACCTTGCTGCCATATCCTTTTGCTGCACATTTGCTGCACCTGTGCAGCCTGCCTGTGCAGCACTTTGCTGCCACAAACCACTTTGCTGCACCTTGTTACACTCATAATTATGGACCACAAGCCTTGTGGCCTTGCACCTCTGCTGTGCAGCATTTTGCTGCTAAATCATCTTGCACCTTCGGACCACTTGTTTGAGTGGCATTAATGTCACACAGTTGGAAGACGTGAGATTGGCCCTGCTGGCAAAATAAAAGCATTTTTGTGCATTGTATTATGTGTGCTAGGCATAAGAAGATGTGTAAGTTTAGATGGCCCTGAAGTTTAAAATGGCCTGTATGCCGGTCCGGGGGCTAGCCGGTTTGACATATGCACACAGAAGAAGCAAGAAGCAAGATGCAAGAAGCAAGCAGCTAGTGTCACATTTATGAGTGTGTTTTTGCTGTGTTTTCTCTCCCCTCCAATCTTCTCTTCCAAAAAGGACAGGTCCTGCGTCATTGCATTGTAAATAAAGTTAAGTTTTGTGCTTGTAAATACAGTCACGTGAAAAAGTAAGTACACCCCATGTAAAGTTTTGAATTTTTCAACATATTTCAACATACAGCTATTTGATCTTCATTTCAACAATATTGATAGATAAAGGTGATATAATATAACAAATATCATGAAACATTTACATTTTGTAGTCCATTGTATAATTTAAATAAACATAAATGCAAATTTCGCTTGTGGAAAAAGTAAGTACACCCTTGGCTCCAATAGGTGGTATTGCCCCTTTTGGCAGAAACAACCTCAAGTAGGCGTTTCTTATAACTGTCTACCAGTCTCTGACATCGACTGGGAGAAATTTTTGCCCACTCCTCCATGCAGAATTCTTTCAGCTGTGCGATGCTTGAGGGGTTTCTTGCATGCACAGCTCGTTTCAAATCCCCCCACAACATCTCGATGGGATTTAGATCCGGGCTTTGACTTGGCCATTCCAGAACCCTCCATTTCTTTCTTTTCAACCATTCCTTGGTGGATTTACTGGTATGTTTCGGGTCATTGTCATGTTGCAAGGTCCACCCTTGGTTGAGCTTCAACTTTCCGACAGATGGCCTCACATTATCCTCAAGCACCCTCTGGTACAATGACGAATTCATAGTGGATTCTATGATGGTGAGCTGCCCAGGCCCTGATGCAGCAAAGCTGCCCCAAACCATAATATTTCCACCACCATGCTTTACAGTTGGTATCAGGTTCTTGTGGTCAAATGCTGTCTTTGGTTTTCGCGAAACATGTCTTCTGGTACTGTGGCCAAATAGCTCTACCTTTGACTCATCTGTCCAGAGCACATTGTTCCAGAAGTGCTGGTCTTTGCCTAGGTGTTCATTGCCAAACTTTAGTCTTGCCCTGATGTTCTTTCTGGACAGCAAAGGTATCCTCCTGGCACACCTCCCATGTAGATCAAATTGGTGCAGCCTCTTTCTAATGGTAGACTCATGCACTTTGACATCAGCAGTGGCAAGAGCTATCTGTAGGTCCCGTGATGACATTCTGGGGTTCTTAGAGACTTCTTTCAGCATCTTGCGGTCTGCTCTTAGGCTGAACTTGCTGGGGCGGCCTGGCTTGAACAAGTTGGCAGTTGTTTGGAATCTTCTCCACTTGTAGATGATCTTCCGGACAGTTGAATGATTGATTACAAATTGTTTGGAGATCTTTTAAAATCCCTTCCCAGACTCGTAGGCATCTACAACCTTCTTTCTGAAGGCCTTAGAGAGCTCTTTTGATCTAGGCATGGTGACGCCGCACACTTCAACAACAAAGACCAAATCAAACTAAATGTCTGAGGTTTAAATAAGACAGGTTCCTCCAAGATCTTCTCTAACGATGTTCTAATCATTTTCACCTGAGCTGGTGCACCTGATTCTAATTTTAGGTATTTGAAGTAGTGATAAATGTAGGGGTGTACTTACTTTTTCCACATGCGAAATTTGCATTTATGTTTATTTAAATTGTACAATGGACTACAAAATGTAAATGTTTCATGATATTTGTTATATTATATCACCTTTATCTATCAATATTGTTGAAATGAAGATCAAATAGCTGTATGTTGAAATATGTTTGAAAAGTCAAAACTTTACATGGGGTGTACTTACTTTTTCACGTGACTGTATAAGAATGCTGCCCACCGGCTATGTGTTTCATTTGAAATTCCGGAAATACTCGGGAAGCTGTGGGTGTGAAACTGTGAGAAGCTGCTCAACGCAATAGGAGGGACATATCTCGTGCGAAAACTGTCGCACACACAAGTCAGAGTAAATGTTAGGGGGAGCCACACCGATGTGTCACATTTAAAAGTAAGGTTAATTTTCCATGTCACTCTCTACCGGTCGTTCCATTGGTGGTTTCGACTCGGGGATGAGTCTGACGAGGGAGTGGTGTAGTGTTGCGGTTTTGGAATAAAGGTTAATATCCCCTCTTAGTTAGTTACACCACAACATGTAGCCTCGCTTAAGTTCAGTTATTTCTTAGTAAATGTAAGCGTAGTCCTTTCCTATGTTAGTTTTGCGTTGAGTAGGCCAGTGTAAAATAGGTGTCCTTATGGCGCTTTGGTTTGGTATTGGCGCTGAAATACCACGCGGCAGGCCTGAACAAGTCGACCGAGGCTGAAGGAAGGCGGGGCAGGAGGAGTAGCAGCCATCGGTAAGCACGAGCCGCCAATCAGGGCTCGAGGGGAGTGGCTTACCACTGCGGCAAGAGGCGAGGTTTGGAACATTCGAGTCGGGCCGGGCGGGGCCATATAACCCTGCTTCGAGCCCCCCACCTCAGAAGGTGAGAGGAGCGCAGATGAGTTCAAGTTCAGAGTTGAGTGATGAGATGAGCCCAGCAGTTCTCTGAGTCAGATGAGTTGAGAACGCACGTCAGCATTGCCTCGTATTGAATCGTATCGCCTATGAACTGAATTACCTCGTTGTACACGAACTTTGCCCTGCTCCCCGCGCTCTGCGCAGTATTAATCGCGCGCTGTAAAGAACGACCCGTGCCGGGCCACAGACGCGCGATTTCCCTCTTGCCTGCCTTCGCCGGGATAGGTGCCGTGACCGCCAGAGGGCTACATGCCGGGTGAGCTGTTCCAGGAGCGACCGAAACAGGCGCCTTTGGCACGCCAACATCCTCCATCTCCCCGTGTATGTGAGTGGGCCCATTGTCTGGGCCCACTGTTGTGCTCGGCCTCTGTTCTTGCCACTGTGCTCGGCCTCTGTTCAAACAGGCTTTGATCCTGACTCCGAACAACTCGTCTGCAAGTGGCTGGAGTGGTAGCCTTACGGTAGGCCTCCATCTCCTGCTTCAGGACAGCCAAGGTTCGAGGTTTGTTGGCATAAACTTGACCTTTGGCAGCACCCTAAAATAAAAAAAAATCCATTGGATTCAAATCCAGCCTGTGGAGCAAGTCGATTGTGTCACCTGCAGTGCGCCAGTGATTTTGATTAAGTTTGCAATCATAAGGGAATATAGTAGTTCGACAATAATTGTGATGCAACAATTAAGAAACCTCGGCTACTTAGTTACGACTTCATTGCAGTTAAAATGTGTTCTTTGAAATAATACACCGCTTCTCATTGATTCATTACTAATACACCCCCGTAAAAGCCAAGTCCTTGACGTAACACCGCAATGATGTCCCAGATGGAACACCGTCTTACCACATCGCTATCTTACTCAATCCTCATCCTGATGCTAAGTGTCTGCTATTCAGCCCATCGCCTTCGTCACAGTCAGATATATGGGTTATGTTGTTCCAATGCCGTCATCGAAGAGACGTGACGTGTTGAGTGCTGGATGGCGTGCATCTCTGTAGAGTCCAAGCACCAGACATAACACAATAATAACATCCCAGACATAATGCCGTCCCAGTGAAACCTGTGTGTGACGGACAGAGGGACAGAGAAATGCAGCTACTTTAATCTGTAGATTTAGAGGATACATAACAGGGATGGGCTTCTTAACATTGAATGTTTGTTGTATAGTTTTGAATCCGACTAGGGCGGCCAACATAATGAAGGAGCTCTCTTAGTTGCCTGCTGTGCTTGCCATCTGTTGGCAAGTGTCTTGCAAAGCAGTTGATACAGACCGGCTGCCTTGGAAAGCGATAGCAAGCAACGGCAAGACGCTTCACACTGGAAGCTGCAATCCCAATTGTGCAGGTGGCTCAGGATTTTGCTGTTTCTAAGGTGAACTGGGGATGACAAAATCACCCAACAGCACCCAAAATCAAAAGGGCAGCCTCCAGGAACACTGCTTGCTCCCCAAATAAGAGGAGGGCCTAGAAAAAGAGGCCCAAATAATTGCTCATCACCCTACTACCAAGATGGCTAGCCACAGTCAATAGGCATTTCCCAGATCTTTGAAACAAGAAAAAGAAAAATGTGAACTTCAATCCTCGCTTGAAAAAGTGGGAAAAGCAAAGAGAGAAAAAAAATCCCTCGCAATTTGCATGTTGGAACATTTGAACAATGCTGGACTCAAACAATAAATAGCAGCAGACCACTGACACTGAGCCCAAGTTGCTCACGATCTAGTCAGACTAGACTGAGTTAGTCCTGAGTGAGGTGCACTTCTCAGAAGAAGGCAGCTTGATTATACCCTCTACTGGTCAGTACTAATCATTAGTACTGCATTAGGAAACAGGTAGAGCGGCATCTCTCTGGAATCTGCATGAACCTGAATCCTCTCGGAGGACGCTCACCAAACAGAATAATAGTCAACTCAAGAAGTTCACGGTAGTCATGTCGTAGTTGGCCCGATTCCAGTTTCTGGATGCAGAATGAAACGACATCTTCTTTGCAACTTAAAAATACACCTGAAACTACAGAGTCCAGGTCATCAGGCATCATTGGCTTAAACTTGCTTTGGTCAATGGAATTCCAGTTTGACTGGAAACGCTTGAAGACGGCTATCTCAGGTCCTTTTGATGGACCAAGAAATGGTTTGAATGCTGCCATTGCTGCCTCTACCACTAGTTCCAGAATGTGATGCCGGCATGCAAAATGTAATAGTGGTCGTCCAAGCTTTTGCTGCAAAATAATGCATGCACCAAGGGCTGAACCAGTGTTGCTGGCTGTCCTGTCAAAGCTCATACCTGCCACCATGTCTTGCAAATGCCATTCTTCGAGGCATTGCATAACAGCAGCAGCTGTTGCTAGTCCAGTTCCTGCTGGCAGCTTTGGCACACCCAGAAGCTTTCCAGTTCCTTGTGGGTCACTGACAATGACAGGAAGGCGATCAACTTTTTTAGTCCCATTGTCTGGAAGGAGCTTGCCATCCCAATGAACCACCAGACTTGTGTTTGGAGCATAGGATGCCTGGATGTCACCTGCAATTGTCTTCCGTTGGATCCGCCTGGATTTCCTGATCGATGTGCGGTTGATGGCCAGCTCTGAAGGGTCGTGTCCCAGAGCAGAGGCTGCTGCTGACAAGATGTGAACAGCTGATCGATCGCTAACCTTGGTGCGGTCGAGAGCTGCTGTTAGGTCCGGTGTAACAATGCTACTTGCACGCTTTCGGCTCTGCCTCTTTGAAGCAGATAGAACAGCAGAGTCGTCATGATCACTGGCTTCAGCACTGCTGTCTGTTGATGATGCTAGCTCAAGAGTCTCCTCTCAGGCTGCTTGCTTCTCTTTTTCATGCTGCTCTCTTTCAGTCAACACCTTGTCGCGTTGATGTGTCCGCTCCTCTTTTCCTGCTAGCACCTTGTCAACACCAACCATAAAGCCCCGTCGACCTGGCTCCTGTTGTGCCTTAAGGAATTCACGGTCCTCTGGTATTTTGATCAGATCAAGGACATCAACATGAGCAATGTCAAATAAGTCACGTAGACCGGTCTGAAACTGCTCTTCTTTCTTTATCTGAGGGACAGATCGCCGGCTCTTTCCTTTCAGGATGGATCTGTATTGTTCTACTTTTCTCTCTAGTTTTGCAATGATATTCCGCTCATCTGCAGTGGGGATCCGTGCTTTCTCCCAGATGCATAATGTCTCACGAACAACAGTTGTTGCGGCACTGCTTATGTCCAATTTCTCCGCATGATGTAGCTTAAAGTATCACTGCAGAATCTCTTGCCAAGATGGGAGCCGAGTTTCTGGTAGTTTTTCAATATGGCAGCCTATCAGCCACACATGGTTCTTTTTTCTGGTTGCTCTTCTTGAAGTACTTGCACTCGCCATCATAACTGAAACAAACCGAAATAATTTCTGTATAGTGCTGATTAGCAGGGGCCATGTGACAGTGGTAAAAGTTTTCAAAATGAAATGAAATTTTACCCAATTTGTTCTCTCTACAGGTGTAATAAAAAAATGGAAAAGCACTTTAGAAAAGTTAATGTTTACATTTGAGGACCACCCTAATATATATATATATATATATATATATATATATATATATATATATATATATATATATATATATATTCTTGGATAAAATGCCAGGCACAAACAAAAGGCCCCTCTTATACATGGCATGTGGCAAAGTATAGAAAAGAAGGGACATTCCGAAGCTTGTAGAAAATGCCAAACAATACAAAATAAGGGGCATTCAAAAAAATCTCGTGTGCATGCTGGACTACCCTTGTGTTCTGAGGAGGAACATAGTAATGCTCTAGAAAAGTTAATATAAAGGGGCGACAATTTGATTCATACACCTGCATGAAGAAGTAAATGTATTTTATTTGCCAGATGTAGGGCGCCCCTTTATATGACCTTTTTTGCATACAACATCGAGGCTCGTGAAAGAGCTAACATTAATCACACAGAAAGACAAACTGACACATAAAACATATAACATGGGGAGCGGTAGACAAGATGGGGCGAGAGGGGGAGGAACACAAACACAACATCTGAGAGCAGGGACATCGAGAGATCTGTGGAAGGGAGAGGGATTTGGGGGGGGAGGCATGGGAAGGGGGGGGGGGCGGTGGCAGAGGTATAAAACATATGGACACTGCCAGGACTTCCAGGAAAGAAGTCGGAATTTCAAACAAGGTGGATCTGGGATGAATTAGTGGGGGTAGAAAAGATCAAGGTTTTGGATGGGGGAAGATAAGAGATGGTGGTGAACAGCTGTTTTAAAGACCTGGAGGAAGGAGTGGGATTGAAGGGGGTGTGGGAGTTTGTTCCAGAGGCGGGAGAAAAGAGGAATGAAGGAGTGAAGGTGAGCAGAGAGCCGAGATTTCCACAGTTTAACCATCAGAGGGTTGCTGGCAGATCTTGTGCGACCTGTAGGAATATTTAGGGGACAAAGCACAGAGAGAGCTGGGGGAGCAAGGCCGGAGAGGAGTCGGCAGAAGACAGAAAGACCACCTACCTGTCTGCGGTGAGTGAGTGAAAGGCCCTCGGAGATAGCTTCATCACGGGAGATTCCAATGATTCTGAAAGCTTTGGTTTCAACAGCGTGAAGCCGAGCTAGGTGTGAGGCAGGAGCACCGGCCTATAGGGGAGAACAGTATTCCATTGAGCTGCGGATGAAAGCCTTGTATGTGGTGAGAAACCTCTGATTCTGTCTGTCTGATTAAGCAACCATCTGTCTGATTGAGACGAAACTTTCAGGGTAGGAGTGACACCCATGCAGAATGTTTATATGATAATTGTGACGTCATAGGTCACGTTGTATGTCAGCCATCTTGGATTAAAAGCAAATAATTAAAAACTAATTTCTTGGAAACTGCTGAATGGAAAAATTTGAAACTCGTCACTGTCAAGTACTCCCAATGGGGAACAAAAGCATCATAATGATGACTTCATAGGTTAAGTGGTATACCAGCCAAAAATGTTTTAATCGAATTCCTTATCATAAAAATCAGAAATTGCATGCACATGATCTATGACCCATTTGTATTGAAATATTAAATTTATGACATCATAGGTCATAGGGTTTGGCAGCCATATTGGATTGAAGGAAAATATTAAATAATTCTATCTCTGAAACCGCTCACCCTATTGATGCGAAATTTTACAAATATCATCGAACAGCACTGTTACATTTCGTTTGAAAATGATGATGTCATAGGTCACGTGGTTTGGCAGCCATCTTGGATAGAAAAACGAACCTTATCCGATAAACACGAAACTTCACAAACCTGATCCCCTACCTATACATATGCAGAGTGATGGCATCTACCTGTTGTGGGACTATGAGGAGGCATATTGGCAACACAGTCGCATTGTTCTAGTTTTAAAAAATATTTTAAAGGGGTATAAAGTGTGTATATATGTATATTTATCTAATTATAATAGAGCAAACGTATATTGTTATGTTTCTTTGTTTATGTGCGACCAACACGTCTTCTTCTTCTTCAAATAAAATTAACACCAAAAACATAGCAGTCTAAACGTAATTAAGAGTTCATGGACTGAGACACCTCAGACCTTTGCCGACCCTTTAAATCCCCCAAGACTCTTAATACCACAAAGACCCCTGAAGACCCAAAATACCCTTAAAGACCCAAAATACCCTTAAAGACCCAAAATACCCTGAAGACCCAAAATACCCTGAAGACCCCAAACACGCAAAATGCCACGAAGACCCAAAAGCCCCCGAAGACCCAAAATACCCTGAAGACCCCAAAGACCCAAAGGACCCCGAGGACCCAAAACACCCCCAAAGGCCCAAAATATCCCTAAAGGCCCTGAGGATCCAAAAGACAATGAAGACCCAAATGGCCCCGACGACCCAAAAGACCCCGAAGACCCAAAACACCCTGAAGACCCAAAAGACACCAAAGACCCAAAAGACCCCAAAGACCCAAAACACCCCAAAGACCCAAAACACCATGAAGACCCAAAACACCCCGAAGACCCAAAACACACGCAAAAAAGATAGTTTTAAGGCCATTTTCCCCACTAGAGGGGGTTAGCCTTGCGGGCCCCATGACAATCATGGTTCCCTGTTTGAGGCGATGTTTTTATACTCATAATGATGCTGAAATTCAGGTTTGAGAATAATTACGTTTTAAATACAAACAAAATACATAAGCTCATTGTACAAGATGTTCATTTGCTCATTATTCAAGACAATATAAAAGAGTTGAAAAAGTAAGGGGAAAAAAATTCAACCCAGACGGGATTCGGACCCGCAATCCCCTGCTTGGGAATCTGATGTTTTATCCATTAGGCCATTGGGCCAGCACATTATATTTGTGTAATAATATTTTGAGGAGTTATAAAGTGTGTATTTTTATATATTTATTTATGTCGATATATATTTATATTGTTGCGGTTTTAGAACCCATACTTGTAAATATGACATCACTTGAAAATATGACATTAAAGGTTTAAGGTAGCACCCATAGTTAGTCCACAAGCAACACGTAGGCCACCATAGCACTTTAGTTATTTCATTATTATGTGTTTTAGATAAGGCCGTGTTTCCAATAGTTGAATCTGCGTTGCGTCAATCAAATAAGATTAGGCCCATTCCGTCCATTTTGCGACCTCCCTCTCCAAGCGACGCCATTATGCGCCCCTACAGTCGGTGCCTTAGCGTTCGCTCAAGCGCCACCATAAACCATGCGGTCAGGCCCGAGGTAAAAGGGGGCGGAACGCCAAGAAGAAGGTGTGGCCTGTCAATCAGCCGTCAAAGGCGTGGCCAGTAAGCCCTCACCAGCCAACCAGGGCTGATGTAACATCACCGACAGGCGTGGCCTTGAGGACCGCGTAGTGATCGCGTGGCGCGTTATATAAGCGCGAACGCAAAGCCCTTTGAGAGAGAGATACGGCAGCACTCGAGTGGAAGGTTGGCGGTATAAAGGACTCGGGTTGGAGACGCGCTTATACGAGTTGGTTGGAGACGCGCTTATACGAGTCTGATTGGGAAATGCGCATGAGTTTGGTTGGAGACGCGCTTGTCAACGGACTTGCCCAAGAGCGCACACGTACGGGACACCAACCCCCCCCCACCCCCCCCCCCCCCCCACTATATATAAGGTCTAGTCGCGTTTCTTCGATACGCGGAGCTGTCTGCCGGGTTTTCGCCCAATGAACCGGAGCCTGGACTGGAGCCTGGACCCCATCACCGGACCCTCTACCTGACCACCTACCAGCTACAATCCCCGTGTGAGTGTGTATGTTTGTCTGGGGTATAGAATAAGACTGCTTTAAGACTGCCCTGTGTCCTGCTTCTTCTTCTTCCTTTCTTGTCATTCTTCCCTTTCCTCTTTTTGTTTGTAATAAATTCACCTGTTCTTTCTGGTTTCGTCTTAATCCCTTCGCTTTCGTCTTTTCTCAATTGAGTACCTGTGGCACGATTAGGAACGGCTCAGAATCGGGTTTAGTCTCATTGTTAACAGCTCGGATCGCGGATTGCTAACCGCTCGGCATTTTCCATCACATCCGTGGCTCGAGCGGGATTTATTCCCTCGTTTCCGGCCGGCGTTGGTACATAGGTAGCAGCGAACACCTAGGCCTAGCAAACCCTACCTAACGCCGCGCCGGGAAGGACGTTACAACTTCCAGGACTCGGGACGGACAGCTAAAAAGACAAGGGGACTAACCCCCCCCTTGATAAGGGGAGCACCGACCCCCGAGATCCGTAACAATATATACAGTCACGTGAAAAAGTAAGGACACCCCATGTAAAGTTTTGACTATTTCAACATATTTCATCATACAGCTATTTGATCTTCATTTCAACAATATTGATATATAAAGGTGATATAATATAACAAATATCATGAAACATTTACATTTTGTAGTCCATTGTATAATTTAAATAAACAACAACAACAACATGCATTTTAAGGCCATTTTCCCTGCAAGAGCGGGGGTTAGCATTGCGGTCCCCATGACAATGTTCTCCATTTTGCCCTATTTTCTGCATCTCCCCCTTGTTAACCCCCTTGCCCGCATTTCTTCTTCCACCATCTTTAGCCAAGTCTTTCTTGGTCTTCCCCGTCCTCTAATTCCTTCTACATTCATTTCCATCACTATTCTCAACCAGTCACTTTCATCCTTCCTCAACACATGACCAAACCATCTCAACCTGTTTCTCTTCACATCATCCATCACAGGCTCTATTCCCATCATCTTTGACAATTCATCATTTGTCTTCCTCTCTCTCAACGATACTAGACACATCCACCGAACCATTCGCATTTCCACCCTTTCCAGCCTTCGTTGCTGCTCTACGTTAATTACCCATGTCTCGCTCCCATAAATCATAACACTTCTCACACATGCAGCATACACCTTTCCCTTCAGCTTCAACGACACTCCCCTCCTCGTCAGCACGCCACTCAGTTCCCGAAACGTCTTCCATGCACATCTCCCTCGAGCAACCGTTGCCGAGTCTGATCCACCTTCTCCATTCAGCATGTCTCCGAGGTAACAAAATGTTTTCATACCTTCCAGCTTCATGCCGTCTCCAAGATCCACCTCAACATTTCCTCCATCTGCAGCTCCCTCTGTGCACACCTTACACTTGAATGTAGCTGCCACACTGGTTAATGACCCTCTCAAGCCACTATATTTTTGATGAACCCACTCAGCGCACATTGTACATTGAATGGAATTCACTCCGACACCCTTCCTGCACACAGCACACGGCCACTTCCCAGTTCTTTCCACCTCACCACATGCTTTACCACTTGCCATCACCTTCGTTTTTCTGATACTCACCTTCAGACCTTTTGTCTCCATACATTCCTTCCACTTGTTCATCTTCTCCTTCAGTCCATCCATACTTTCTGCAATCAACACCAGATCATCTGCATACAACAACTGCCACGGTAAACCCTCCTTTACGTTCTGAGCCAGCACCTCCATCACAGCTACAAATAGTAGTGGCCTTAGTACCGACCCCTGATGTACTCCCACCTTCACCTCAAACTCACCACTGTTCCCGTCCTTCGTCCTTACAGCTGTGCGCGCTCTTTTGTGCATTGCCATCACCACTCTGATCAACCATTCCTCCACTCCTAACTTCCTCAATGCCCATGTCTCTACTTCACGTGGAACCCTATTGAATGCTTTCTCCAGATCAACAAACCCAAGAAACAACTTCTTCCTCTTCTCCATATACTCCTCCTGCAACTGCCTTACAATAAAAAGCACGTCTGTCGTTCCTCTTCCTGGCATAAATCCAAACTGCATTTCGTCAATCTTCACTTTCTTCCTTATGCTCCTCTCCAACACCCTTTCTAATATCATCATTACATGCTCCAATAACTTTATTGCTCGATACGAGCCACAGTCCAGAGGGTCACCTTTCCCCTTGTATAGAGGGACGAGGGTACTCAGTTCCCAATCCACCGGAATGGGGCCTTCTTTCACCACCAGATTGCAGATCTCTGTCATTCTCTTCACACCCCAATTTCCCGCTGCCTTCAACATATCTCCCACAACTCCTGTCGGCCCTCCCGCTCTTCTACTCTTCATTGCTTTTATCGCTTCCTCAACTTCCTTCTCAGTTATCTTCTGTGCCGGTCCTAAAACTGGGTTACTCTCTGTGTTGCCATCCCATTCATTCTCTGTATTCAACAGTATTTCCATATATCTCTTCCATCTTCCTTTAATTCCATCTGGGTCCACAACGATTTGTCCCACTTCATCCTTCAAGCAACTCACCCCCATCACATCACACCTCTCTTTCGCTATGTGCTTTGCAATCCTGAAAACCGCTCTCTGACCCTCTTCTGAATCCAAGCATTCTCCGAACATTTTCCTGCATGCCTCCTGCGCCTTTGCTACCTCTTTCTTTGCAGCCTTCTTGGCTGCCTTATTTATAACTTTCATGCTCTGCCTTTTCTGCCCCCATACCCTTCGCCTTCTGCCACCCCTTGAACTTCTTCCTCTTCTCGTCAATTTTCTTTCCAACTTCATCATCCCACCACCATGTTTCCGAGTGCCTCGGTGGTCCTTTTGTCCATCCACATACCTCACCAACGGCTCCCAACAGACTATCTTTCATTGACATCCAACCACTTTCAAGCTCAACCACATCATTCTCTACCATATTCAGCCTCTCTTTTAATGCCTCCCTTACTGTCACCTCTTTCAACCTCCACACCTTCATTCTCGGTTGGTACTTCACCCGCCGAGCTCTCCTCGCACCTTTCACCCTTATGTCGCAGACAACCAAGTGGTGCTGTGAAACAGCCTCCTCCCCCGGGATCACCTTTGTGTCCCGGAGGTGCGCCCTATCTCGCCTACGCACCATCAGGTAGCCAACGGTTGTCGTCGACCCACCTGACGTGTATGTATCAAGCTTATTATCCTCTTTCTGGAATTGAGTATTACAAATCAACAAATCAGCTCCATCAGCAAACTCCAAAATCCTTTCACCTTCTCCATTTCTCACACCATATCCGTAACCCCCATGAACTCCCTCAAAACCGGCCATACTCCTTCCCACATGTCCATTTAGGTCTCCTCCTACCACAACAACTTCCTCATCTGCATAACAGATTCAAGCCTGCAACATAACAAAATGTGAAAAAAGTGAAGGGGTCTTAATACTTTCTGAATGCACTGTATATATATTAGTGCCTGCAGAAAGATTACACCCATTTAAAAATTTTCACCTTTTGTTACCTTGTAAGGAATTCATATTAAATCATTAATTCCATTAAATCATACTTTTTCCATGTGTATTTACTCATCGTAACCCACAATTTCCAAGTGAAAAACAATTTCTGCAAATTTCAGAAAATTAATTAAAAATACAAAACTAGAATATCTTGGTTGGATAATTGTCCACCCCCCTTATAATAACAATTGTAAATGAGCTCAGGTGTAAGCAATTACCTTCAAAATCACACACCAAGTTAAATGGCCTCCACCTGTGTTAAATTGTAGTGATTCTGATAACTTCAGAATAAAATCCTCTGTTCCTGTACATTTCCTCTGCTGGGTAGTGCATTTCACAGCAAAGATTGAACCATGAGCACCAAGGAACTTTCAAAAGATCTCCAGGATTAAGTTGTGGAAAGTCATCAGGGGATGGGTATAAAAATATTTCAAAGACCTTATATATCCCTTGGAGCACAGTCAGGGCAATCATTAAAAAGTGGATGGCGTATGGTACCACCAAGACTCTGCCTATAACAGACCGTCCTTTCAAACCCGATGACCAAACAAGGAGGAGACTGATCAGAGAAGCCACCAAGAGGCCAGTGGCAACTTTGAAAGAGCTTCAGCCCTTTATGGCCAAGACTGGTCGCTGTGTGCACGTGACAACAATATCCCAAGCACTCCATAAGTCTGGCATGTATGGTAGAGTGGCAAGAAGGAAGTAATTACTCAAAAAAGCCCACCTTGAGTCACATTTGAGGTGTGCAAAAAAACACTCTGGAGATTCTGAATCCATGTGGCAAAACGTTTTGTGGATTGACGAAACGAAGATGGAACTTTTTGGCCTAAATGCAAAACATTACGTTTGGCACAAACCCAACACAGCACATCACCCAAAGAACACCATCCTACACCATGTGGTGGCAGCATCATGTTATGGGGATGTTTGTCATCAGCAAGGACTGGGGCACTTGTCAGGATAGAGGGGAAAGTTGTCAACCCTCGACTCTGATTCTGCAACTGGACCTGACGGCATCAGCCCACGGGTCCTAAAATCCTGTTCTTCCGCTCTTTCACTCCCTCTCTCTGTTCTCTTCACCCTCTCTTTTGCTCAAGGTCAACTGCCATCTGCTTGGAAATCAGCCAACATCACCGCTTTGCACAAAAAAGGTGTAAAAACAGATCCTAGCAACTACAGACCATTCAGCCTTCTCCCAATTATCAGCAAAGTCATGGAATCCATCATTGCTTCAGATATGAAATCTTTCCTCTTCCCCAATGGCTTGATCTCTGATCATCAATTTGGTTTCAGACCTGGTCACTCTACTCTGGACATGCTGCTTCTGCTTTCTCAACAATGGACGGAGGTCCTCAATGCCAAACAGGAAATTAGAGCTGTCTCCCTTGACATATCACGTGCCTTCGATACGGTCTGGCACCCCGCTCTGCTCACCAAACTCTCCTCCTTTGGTATCCATGGAAATCTCCATGCATGGCTGGCGGACTTCCTCTCTAGTCATAGTCAACGTGTGGCCCTGAATGGGTTTCTCTCATCTCCTCTTCCTGTTCAAGCTGGAGTTCCTCAAGGCAGTGTTCTGGGCCCTGTGCCTCTGGTCTTCATCAATGATCTCTCTGACTCTCTTGAAAATCCTCTCTATCTCTTTGCTGATGACTCTACTCTCTGTCGCTCCATTCCTCATCCCTCACATCGGCAGTCTGCAGCCTCCTCACTCTCTGCAGACCTGGACAAAATCACAGACTGGGCAAACAAGTGGAACATGTCTTTCAATCCTGACAAATCCCACACTCTTACGATGTCTCTCCGAAAAGACCAACTGGACAACCCTCCCATCCACTTTCTGAATAATCCTCTCCAAGAAGTTCTGTCACTCAAGCTTTTGGGTCTCACTATCTGCCATGATCTTTCCTGGGAAAACCACATTTCAAATCTGGCCTCCATAGCCAGTCGCCGACTGGGCATCCTCCGTCGTGCGAAGTCCTTCCTTGGCACACCTGAGCTCCTCACCACATACAAGGCTTTCATCCGCAGCTCAATGGAATACTGCTCTCCCCTCTGGGCTGGTGCTCCTGCCTCACACCTAGCTCGTCTTCACGCTGTTGAAACCAAAGCGTTCAGAATCATTGGAATCTCCCGCGATGAAGCTAACTCCAAGGGCCTCTCACTCACTCACCGCAGGCAGGTTGGTGGTCTTTCCGTCTTATACCGACTCCTCTCTGGCCTTGCCCCCCCCCCCCCAGCTCTCTCTGGGCTCTGTCCCCCAAATATTCCTACAGGTCGCACAAGATCTGCCTGCAACCCTCTTATAGTTAAACTGCCAAAATCAAGACTCTCTTCTCACCTTCACTCCTTCATTCCTCTTTTCTCCCGCCTCTGGAACAAACTCCCTCACTCTCTTCAATCCCACTCCACCCTCCAGGTCTTTAAAACAGCTGTTCACCACCATCTCTTATCTTCCCCCATTCAAAACCTTGATCTTTTCTACCCCGCTAATTTCACCCAAAATCCACTTTTTTGAAATACCAACTTCTGTCCTGGAAGTCCTTGGTGTCCTTGTGTTTTATACTTCTCCCACCCCCCCCCTGCCCCCAATTCCCACGCCTCCTCCCCCGAAGCCCTCTCCCTCCCACACATCTCCCTGCTCTGAAATGTTATGTTCGTGTGCTTCCCCTTCTCTCCCCATCTTGTCTTCTGCTCCCTCTTTTTATATATTTTGTTTGTCTGGTTGATTTGTTTGTGAAATAAATGTTGTCTTTCACGAGCCTCGATTCAGTAGCCAGAAAAAAAATAAAAATAAAAGAATGGGGCAAAATACAGAAAAATCCTAGAGGAAAATCTGCTGCCCTCTGCAAGAAAGCTGAAATTGGGATGGAAAATTCACCTTTTGGCATGACAATGACCCGAAGCACACAGCCAAAGCTACACCTGGAGTGGCGAAGGAACAAAAAGATAAATGTCCATGAGTGGCCCCGTCAGAGCCCCGACATAAATCCAATCGAAAATCTGTGGCTTGACTTGAAGGTTCCTGTTCCTCAACGCTCCCCACGCAACTTGACTGAGCTTGTCCAACCAAGATTTTCTGACTTTACATATTTCATTAGTTGTCTGAATTTGTAGAATTCGTTTTTCGCTTGGAAGTTGTGGGTTACGATGTGTAAATAAAGGTGGAAAAGTCTGATTTGATGCAATTTAATTCAAGGCTATAAAGCAACAAAAGGTGAAAAATTTGAAAACGGGGCGTAGACTTTCTATTGGGTGTGTGTGTGTGTGTGTGTGTGTGTGTGTGTGTGTGTGTGTGTGTGTGTGTGTGTGTATGTATATATATATATGTATATATGATATACATATGCATTTTCCATTGGTTTTCATCTGCTTTGAGCCATATATCATCATAGTTTCTGCTACAATATGCACTGTGGGTTTTATGTCGTCACACAACAAGTGCATGCAACTTCAAATTCGCCATTTTGTGACGAGTTAAAAACATCACACAAAGTACATCAACCTTGAGTTCTGTGTTCTTATTGCATCGAGCAAATCGACCATTTCAAAGTTCAGTGCATTACAGAAGAGTGTGTCCACATGTCACATGACGATGGATTACATGCGACAATTGTGCAGGTTCTTGTCTGCTGTTTTGGACACTTCGTTTGACAAACTTGCTCGAAGGTGTAATAACAATTCACTTTGGGATTCCGAGAAATGTGCCCAGGCCAAGGACATTCGAATGGAAACAAGATTAAAACTTCCTGCAACAACCTCGGTGCAATTTTATAATGGATTCTGATATGAAGGAAAATTGCTCTTTGTACTCCAACTGCAGAAGCGCGCTGTCAATGAATCCGAGGATTTGATGGCACTCGCTTAAGCTGAAGACAAACCGCGCACAGGTATGATTGCCATTATTTTAGCACGAGAAACACACCTCGGCAACGCCCTGATAACACACACAACAACGTAGCGTTTGACCTGCACGACTTTTCCATCAACAAGTCGAACGCATCGGGTTCATCAATATCGCCCTGATCGTTATAAAATGCAGGATTTTGTCAATGTGTATAACCAGATGACACATCAGTGCTGCACCTGCACCTGCACCTGGACCCTGGACCATGGACCCTGGACCCCGGACCACAACAATTTAGCAAAGCGTCTGAATGATCATCATGGCCGTTACTCATTAGTGAGAACGGCACAGATAGCTCACGGTCGGTGAGCTTGTTTAACTATGCTGGTGAAAGTTTAATCACACTAAAGCTCAAGGATCAATTATTGATGCTCTGTCAGGTGAACCTTGCACTTTCATGATGCTTCATCATGATCACAAAAGCTTCCAGTCATTGAGCTGGAAGCTTTCAATAACAACGTTCAGATATTCAAACATCAACAAAGTGTAAAAACCAAACATATATCTTCATTTAGTTTGTTGTTGTGTAAAAATACACATATGCATGCGCTCATGATGACACCTGCGGAATGTTGATACCTGTGTACTTGCCTTTTCAAAAGATATTATGCATAAAATTTTAAAAGCACAATAAATATTCTCACCTTCAATTCCACTTCACATCAATAGAAAATAAATTCCATGATGTAGATGCACAACATATACAACAGTTCCACATATACAACAGTTCCACATATACAACAGTTCCACATATACAACAGTTCCACATATACAACAGTTCCACATGTACAACAGTTCCACATGTACAACAGTTCCACATGTACAACAGTTCCACATATACAACAGTTCCACATGTACAACAGTTCCACATGTACAACAGTTCCACATGTACAACAGTTCCACATGTACAACAGTTCCACATGTACAACAGTTCCACATGTACAACAGTTCCACATGTACAACAGTTCCACATGTACAACAGTTCCACATGTACAACAGTTCCACATGTACAACAGTTCCACATGTACAACAGTTCCACATGTACAACAGTTCCACATGTACAACAGTTCCACATGTACAACAGTTCCACATGTACAACAGTTCCACATGTACAACAGTTCCACATGTACAACAGTTCCACATGTACAACAGTTCCACATGTACAACAGTTCCACATGTACAACAGTTCCACATGTACAACAGTTCCACATGTACAACAGTTCCACATGTACAACAGTTCCACATGTACAACAGTTCCACATGTACAACAGTTCCACATGTACAACAGTTCCACATGTACAACAGTTCCACATGTACAACAGTTCCACATGTACAACAGTTCCACATGTACAACAGTTCCACATGTACAACAGTTCCACATGTACAACAGTTCCACATGTACAACAGTTCCACATATACAACAGTTCCACATATACAACAGTTCCACATATACAACAGTTCCACATATACAACAGTTCCACATATACAACAGTTCCACATATACAACAGTTCCACATATACAACAGTTCCACATATACAACAGTTCCACATATACAACAGTTCCACATGTACAACAGTTCCACATGTACAACAGTTCCACATGTACAACAGTTCCACATGTACAACAGTTCCACATGTACAACAGTTCCACATGTACAACAGTTCCACATGTACAACAGTTCCACATGTACAACAGTTCCACATGTACAACAGTTCCACATGTACAACAGTTCCACATGTACAACAGTTCCACATGTACAACAGTTCCACATGTACAACAGTTCCACATGTACAACAGTTCCACATGTACAACAGTTCCACATGTACAACAGTTCCACATGTACAACAGTTCCACATGTACAACAGTTCCACATGTACAACAGTTCCACATGTACAACAGTTCCACATGTACAACAGTTCCACATATACAACAGTTCCACATATACAACAGTTCCACATATACAACAGTTCCACATATACAACAGTTCCACATATACAACAGTTCCACATATACAACAGTTCCACATATACAACAGTTCCACATATACAACAGTTCCACATATACAACAGTTCCACATATACAACAGTTCCACATATACAACAGTTCCACATATACAACAGTTCCACATATACAACAGTTCCACATATACAACAGTTCCACATATACAACAGTTCCACATATACAACAGTTCCACATATACAACAAAGTAGACAGCGAAGATAGTGGTGTCGCATGACATGACAGCCAAGGTGAACCGAAACATGTTACTACTCAGGTAGAACAAAGTAGACAGTGAAGATTGTGGTGTCGCATGACATGACAGCCAAGGTTGTGGTGTCGCATGACATGACAGCCAGGGTTGTGGTGTCGCATGAAATGACAGCCAAAGAGTATCCAAAACATGTTACTACTCATGTAGAACAAAGTAGACAGCCAAGGTTGTGGCGTCACATGACATGACAGCCACGGTTGTGGCATCGCAAGACATGACAGCCAGGGTTGTGGTGTCATATAACATGTCAGCCAAGGTTGTAGTGTCGCATGACATGTCAGCCAAGGTTGTGGTGTCGCATGACATGACAGCCAGGGTTGTGGTGTCGTATGACATGACAGCCATGGTTGTGTTGTCGCATGACATGACAGCCAGGGTTGTGGCGTCGAATGACATGGCAGCCAAGGTTGTGTTGTCGCATGATATGACAGCCAGGGTTGTGGTGTTGGATGACATGACAGCCAAGGTTGTGGTCTCGCGTGACGTGACAGCCAAGGTTGTGGGGTCGCATGACATGACAGCCAAAGTGCATCCAAAACATGTTACTTCTCATATTATAACAAAGTGGACAGCCAAGGTTGTGGTGTCACATGACATGACAGTCAAAGTTAGGGAGTCGCATGACAAGACAGCCAGGGTTATCGAGTCGCATGACATGACAGCCAAAGTGTATCCAAAACATGTTACTACTCATATATAACAAAGTAGAGAGCCAGGGTTGCAGTGTCGCATGACATGACGGCCAAGGTTGTGGAGTCGCAAGATATGACAGCCAAAGTGTATCCAAAACATTTTACTGCTCATGTAGAACAAAGTAGACAGTCAAGGTTGTGGTGTCACATTACATGACAGCCAAGGTTGTGGAGTCGCAAGATATGAGAGCCAAAGTGTATCCAAAACATGTTACTACTCATATATAACAAAGTAGACAGTCAAGGTTGTGGTGTCGCATGACATGACAGCCAAGGTTGTGGCGTCGCATGACATGACAGCCAGGGTTGTGGTGTCACATGACATGACAGCAAAGGTTGTGGTGTCATACGACATGATAGCCAAGGTTGTGGTGTCGCATGACATGACAGCCAAGGTTGTGGAGTCACATAACATGACAGCCAGGGTTGTGGTGTCATATGACATGACAGCCAGGGTTGTGGTGTCGGATGACATGACAGCCAGGGTTGTGGTGTCGGATGACATGACAGCCAGGGTTGTGGTGTTGCATGACATGACAGCCAAGGTTGTGGTGTCGGATGACATGACAGCCAAGGTTGTGGTGTCGCATGACATGACAGCCAGGGTTGTGGTGTCGCATGACATGACAGCCAGGGTTGTGGTGTCACATGACATGACAGCCAGGGTTGTGGTGTCGCATGACATGACAGCCAAGGTTGTGGTGTCGCATGACGTCGCATGACATGAGAGCCAAGGTTGTGGCGTCGCATGACATGGTAGCCAAGGTTGTGTTGTCGCATGATATGACAGCCAGGGTTGTGGTGTTGGATGACATGACAGCCAAGGTTGTGGTGTCGCGTGACTTGACAGCCAAAGTTGTGGAGTTGCATGACATGACAGCCAAATTGTATCCAAAACATGTTACAACTCATATATAACAAAGTGAACACCCAAGGTTGTGGTGTCACATGACATGACAGTCAAAGTTAGGGAGTCGCATGACAAGACAGCCAGGGTTGTCGAGTCGCATGACATGACAGCCAAAGTGTATCCAAAACATGTTACTACTCATATATAACAAAGAAGAGAGCCAAGGTTGCGGTGTCGCATGACATGACAGCCAGGGTTGTGGTGTCGCATTACATGACAGCCAAGGTTGTGGTGTCGTACAACACGACAGCCAGGGTGTACCCAAAACATGGTATGACTTAAAGATGGTTTTCATCAAGTAATACGAGCTTAGTTGTGGCAGCTTAGACTTTAAATAATGTTACCATCAGCTGGATTTGAACTGACAACCCCAACAATGCTAACCTCTTGAACCTCTACAAGGCTAACTTTTTCAACCTCTACAATACTAACCTCTTGAACCTCTACAATGCTAACCTCTTGAACCTCTACAAGGCTAACCTCTTGAACCTCTACAATGCTAACCTCTTGAACCTCGACAATGCTAACCTCTTGAACCTCTACAATGCTAACCTCTTGATCCTCTACTATGCTAACCTCTTGAACCTCTACTATGCTAACCTCTTGAACCTCTACAATGCTAACCTCTTGAACCTCTACAATGCTAACCTCTTGATCCTCTACTATGCTAACCTCTTGAACCTCTACAATGCTAATCTCTTGAACCTCTACAATGCTAACCTCTTGATCCTCTACAATGCTAACCTCTTGAACCTCTACTATGCTAACCTCTTGAACCTCTACAATGCTAACCTCTTGATCCGCTACTATGCTAACCTCTTGAACCTCTACTATGCTAACCTCTTGAACCTCTACAATGCTAACCTCTTGAACCTCTACAATGCTAACCGCTTGAACCTCTACAATGCTAACCTCTTGATCCTCTATAATGCTAACCTCTTGAACCTCTACAATGCTAAACTCTTGAACCTCTACAATGCTAACCTCTTGAACCTCTACTATGCTAACCTCTTGAACCTCTACTATGCTAAACTCTTGAACCTCTACAATGCTAACCTCTTGAACCTCTACTATGCTAACCTCTTGAACCTCTACTATGCTAACCTCTTGAACCTCTACAATGCTAAACTCTTGAACCTCGACAATGCTAAACTCTTGAACCTCTACAATGCTAAACTCTTGAACCTCTACAATGCTAACCTCTTGAACCTCTACAATGCTAAACTCTTGAACCACTACAATGCTAAACTCTTGAACCTCTACAATGCTAACCTCTTGAACCTCTACAATGCTAAACTCTTGAACCTCTACAATGCTAAACTCTTGAACCTCTACTATGCTAAACTCTTGAACCTCTACAATGCTAACCTCTTGAACCTCTACTATGCTAACCTCTTGAACCTCTACTATGCTAACCTCTTGAACCTCTACTATGCTAACCTCTTGAACCTCTACAATGCTAACCTCTTGATCCTCTACTATGCTAACCTCTTGAACCTCTACAATGCTAATCTCTTGAACCTCTACTATGCTAACCTCTTGAACCTCTACAATGCTAACCTCTTGAACCTCTACTATGCTAACCTCTTGAACCTCTACTATGCTAACCTCTTGAACCTCTACTATGCTAACCTCTTGAACCTCTACAATGCTAACCTCTTGATCCTCTACTATGCTAACCTCTTGAACCTCTACAATGCTAATCTCTTGAACCTCTACAATGCTAACCTCTTGAACCTCTACTATGCTAACCTCTTGAACCTCTACAATGCTAACCTCTTGATCCGCTACTATGCTAACCTCTTGAACCTCTACTATGCTAACCTCTTGAACCTCTACAATGCTAACCTCTTGAACCTCTACTATGCTAACCTCTTGAACCTCTACTATGCTAACCTCTTGAACCTCTACAATGCTAACCTCTTGAACCTCTACAATGCTAACCTCTTGAACCTCGACAATGCTAACCTCTTGAACCTCCACAATGCTAACCTCTTGAACCTCTACAAGGCTAACCTCTTGAACCTCTACAATGCTAACCTCTTGATCCTCTACTATGCTAACCTCTTGAACCTCTACTATGCTAACCTCTTGAACCTCTACAATGCTAACCTCTTGAACCTCTACAATGCTAACCTCTTGATCCTCTACTATGCTAACCTCTTGAACCTCTACAATGCTAATCTCTTGAACCTCTACAATGCTAACCTCTTGATCCTCTACAATGCTAACCTCTTGAACCTCTACTATGCTAACCTCTTGAACCTCTACTATGCTAACCTCTTGAACCTCTACAATGCTAACCTCTTGAACCTCTACAATGCTAACCTCTTGAACCTCTACAATGCTAACCTCTTGATCCTCTACAATGCTAACCTCTTGAACCTCTACAATGCTAACCTCTTGATCCGCTACTATGCTAACCTCTTGAACCTCTACTATGCTAACCTCTTGAACCTCTACAATGCTAACCTCTTGAACCTCTACAATGCTAACCTCTTGAACCTCCACAATGCTAACCTCTTGAACCTCTATAATGCTAACCTCTTGAACCTCTACAATGCTAAACTCTTGAACCTCTACAATGCTAACCTCTTGAACCTCTACTATGCTAACCTCTTGAACCTCTACTATGCTAAACTCTTGAACCTCTACAATGCTAACCTCTTGAACCTCTACTATGCTAACCTCTTGAACCTCTACTATGCTAACCTCTTGAACCTCTACAATGCTAAACTCTTGAACCTCTACAATGCTAAACTCTTGAACCTCTACAATGCTAAACTCTTGAACCTCTACAATGCTAACCTCTTGAACCTCTACAATGCTAAACTCTTGAACCACTACAATGCTAAACTCTTGAACCTCTACAATGCTAACCTCTTGAACCTCTACAATGCTAAACTCTTGAACCTCTACAATGCTAAACTCTTGAACCTCTACTATGCTAAACTCTTGAACCTCTACAATGCTAACCTCTTGAACCTCTACTATGCTAACCTCTTGAACCTCTACTATGCTAACCTCTTGAACCTCTACTATGCTAACCTCTTGAACCTCTACAATGCTAACCTCTTGAACTTCCACAATGCTAACCTCTTGAACCTCTACAATGCTAACCTCTTGAACCTCTACAATGCTAACCTCTTGAACCTCTACAATGCTAACCTCTTGAACCTCTACAATGCTAACCTCTTGAACCTCCACAATGCTAACCTCTTGAACCTTTACAATGCTAACCTCTTGAACCTCCACAATGCTAACCTATTGAACCTCTACAATGCTAACCTCTTGAACCTCTACAATGCTAACCTCTTGATCCTCTACTATGCTAACCTCTTGAACCTCTACAATGCTAACCTCTTGAACCTCTACAATGCTAACCTCTTGATCCTCTACAATGCTAACCTCTTGAACCTCTACAATGCTAACCTCTTGAACCTCTACAATGCTAAACTCTTGAACCACTACTATGCTAACCTCTTGAACCTCTACTATGCTAACCTCTTGAACCACTACAATGCTAACATCTTGAACCTCTACAATGCTAACATCTTGAACCTCTACAATACTAACCTCTTGAACCTCTACTATGCTAAACTCTTGAACCACTACAATGCTAACCTCTTGAACCTCTACAATGCTAACCTCTTGAACCTCTACAATGCTAAACTCTTGAACCACTACAATGCTAAACTCTTGATCCTGTACTATGCTAACCTCTTGATCCTCTACTATGCTAACCTCTTGAACCTCTACAATGCTAACCTCTTGAACCTCCACAATGCTAACCTCTTGAACCTCTACAATGCTAACCTCTTGAACCTCTACAATGCTAAACTCTTGAACCACTACAATGCTAACCTCTTGAACCTCTACAATGCTAACCTCTTGAACCTTTACAATGCTAACCTCTTGAACCTCCACAATGCTAACCTCTTGAACCTCCACAATGCTAACCTCTTGAACCTCTACAATGCTAACCTCTTGAACCTCTACAATGCTAACCTCTTGAACCTCTACAATGCTAACCTCTTGAACCTCCACAATGCTAACCTCTTGAACCTTTACAATGCTAACCTCTTGAACCTCCACAATGCTAACCTCTTGAACCTCTACAATGCTAACCTCTTGAACCTCTACAATGCTAACCTCTTGATCCTCTACTATGCTAACCTCTTGAACCTCTACAATGCTAACCTCTTGAACCTCTACAATGCTAACCTCTTGATCCTCTACTATGCTAACCTCTTGAACCTCTACTATGCTAACCTCTTGAACCTCGACAATGCTAACCTCTTGAACCTCTACAATGCTAACCTCTTGATCCTCTACTATGCTAACCTCTTGAACCTCTACTATGCTAACCTCTTGAACCTCTACAATGCTAACCTCTTGAACCTCTACAATGCTAACCTCTTGATCCTCTACTATGCTAACCTCTTGAACCTCTACTATGCTAACCTCTTGAACCTCTACAATGCTAACCTCTTGAACCTCTACAATGCTAACCTCTTGAACCTCCACAATGCTAACCTCTTGAACCTCTATAATGCTCACCTATTGAACCTCTACAATGCTAAACTCTTGAACCTCTACAATGCTAACCTATTGAACCTCTACTATGCTAACCTCTTGAACCTCTACTATGCTAACCTCTTGAACCTCTACAATGCTAACCTCTTGAACCTCTACAATGCTAACCTCTTGAACCTCTACTATGCTAACCTCTTGAACCTCTACAATGCTAACCTCTTGAACCTCTACAATGCTAACCTCTTGAACCTCTACAATGCTAACCTCTTTAACCTCTACAATGCTAACCTCTTGAACCACTACAATGCTAACCTCTTGAACCACTACAATGCTAACCTCTTGAACCTCTACTATGCTAACCTCTTGAACCTCTACAATGCTAACCTCTTGAACCTCTACAATGCTAACCTCTTGAACCTCTACAATGCTAACCTCTTGAACCACTACAATGCTAACCTCTTTAACCTCTACAATGCTAACCTCTTGAACCACTACAATGCTAACCTATTGAACCTCTACTATGCTAACCTCTTGAACCTCTACAATGCTAACCTCTTGAACCTCTACAATGCTAAACTCTTGAACCTCTACAATGCTAACCTCTTGAACCTCTACAATGCTAACCTCTTGAACCTCTACAATGCTAACCTCTTGAACCTCTACAATGCTAACCTCTTGAACCACTACAATGCTAACCTCTTGAACCTCTACAATGCTAACCTCTTGAACCTCTACAATGCTAACCTCTTGAACCTCTACAATGCTAACCTCTTGAACCTCTACAATGCTAACCTCTTGAACCTCTACAATGCTAACCTCTTGAACCTCTACAATGCTAACCTCTTGATCCTCTACTATGCTAACCTCTTGAACCTCTACAATGCTAATCTCTTGAACCTCTACAATGCTAACCTCTTGATCCTCTACAATGCTAACCTCTTGAACCTCCACAATGCTAACCTCTTGAACCTTTACAATGCTAACCTCTTGAACCTCCACAATGCTAACCTCTTGAACCTCTACAATGCTAACCTCTTGAACCTCTACAATGCTAACCTCTTGATCCTCTACTATGCTAACCTCTTGAACCTCTACAATGCTAACCTCTTGAACCTCTACAATGCTAACCTCTTGATCCTCTACTATGCTAACCTCTTGAACCTCTACTATGCTAACCTCTTGAACCTCTACAATGCTAAACTCTTGAACCTCTACAATGCTAACCTCTTGATCCTCTACTATGCTAACCTCTTGAACCTCTACTATGCTAACCTCTTGAACCTCTACTATGCTAACCTCTTGAACCTCTACAATGCTAACCTCTTGATCCTCTACAATGCTAACCTCTTGAACCTCCACAATGCTAACCTCTTGAACCTTTACAATGCTAACCTCTTGAACCTCCACAATGCTAACCTCTTGAACCTCTACAATGCTAACCTCTTGAACCACTACAATGCTAACCTCTTGAACCTCTACAATGCTAACCTCTTGAACCTCTACAATGCTAACCTCTTGAACCTCTACAATGCTAACCTCTTGAACCTCTACAATGCTAACCTCTTGAACCTCTACTATGCTAAACTCTTGAACCTCTACAATGCTAACCTCTTGAACCTCTACAATGCTAACCTCTTGAACCTCTACAATGCTAACCTCTTGAACCTCTACAATGCTAACCTCTTGAACCTCTACAATGCTAACCTCTTGAACCTCTACAATGCTAACTTCTTGAACCTCTACAATGCTAACCTCTTGAACCACTACAATGCTAACCTATTGAACCTCTACAATGCTAACCTCTTGAACCTCTACAATGCTAACCTCTTGATCCTCTACTATGCTAACCTCTTGAACCTCTACAATGCTAACCTCTTGATCCGCTACTGTGCTAACCTCTTGAACCTCTACTATGCTAACCTCTTGAACCTCTGCAATGCTAACCTCTTGAACCTCTACAATGCTAACCTCTTGATAGTCTACAATGCTAACCTCTTGAACCTCAACTATGCTAACCTCTTGAACCTTTACAATGCTAACCTCTTGAACCTCCACAAGGCTAACCTCTTGAACCTCTACAATGCTAACCTCTTGAACCTCTACAATGCTAACCTCTTGATCCTCTACTATGCTAACCTCTTGAACCTCTACAATGCTAACCTCTTGATCCGCTACTGTGCTAACCTCTTGAACCTCTACAATGCTAACCTCTTGAACCTCTACAATGCTAACCTCTTGAACCTCTACAATGCTAACTTCTTGAACCTCTACAATGCTAACCTCTTGAACCACTACAATGGTAACCTCTTGAACCTCTACAATGCTAACCTCTTGAACCTCTACAATGCTAACCTCTTGATCCTCTACTATGCTAACCTCTTGAACCTCTACAATGCTAACCTCTTGATCCGCTACTGTGCTAACCTCTTGAACCTCTACTATGCTAACCTCTTGAACCTCTGCAATGCTAACCTCTTGAACCTCTACAATGCTAACCTCTTGATAGTCTACAATGCTAACCTCTTGAACCTCCACAATGCTAACCTCTTGAACCTTTACAATGCTAACCTCTTGAACCTCCACAAGGCTAACCTCTTGAACCTCTACAATGCTAACCTCTTGAACCTCTACAATGCTAACCTCTTGATCCTCTACTATGCTAACCTCTTGAACCTCTACAATGCTAACCTCTTGATCCGCTACTGTGCTAACCTCTTGAACCTCTACAATGCTAACCTCTTGAACCTCTACAATGCTAACCTCTTGAACCTCTACAATGCTAACCTCTTGAACCTCTACATTGCTAACTTCTTGAACCTGTACAATGCTAACATCTTGAACCTCTACAATGCTAACCTCTTGAACCTCTACAATGCTAACCTCTTGAACCTCTACTATGCTAACCTCTTGAACCTCTACAATGCTAACCTCTTGAACCTCTACAATGCTAACCTCTTGAACCTCTACAATGCTAACCTCTTGAACCTCTACAATGCTAACCTCTTGAACCTCTACTATGCTAACCTCCTAAGTCATCAGCTTACTTAACTCGTCTCACTAATAAGTCTTTCCCTTTCAGCTGGACTTTGACCTCTCTAAAGTAGCGCTTTCCAGCGATGAAGAGTTTCATGTCTATGTCCGAGTGATGGGTGAGACAGCCTTCCTTTTTTCCTTGAGCACAGTGAGAGCTACTCAAATGGGAGGGAGGGGAGGAGGGAAGAGGTGGGAACATGGCGCCTTGAAACCATGTGACCTGTCATCAGCCAATCACAGCGCTCCATGGAGAGAACTCTCTTTGTACGACTCTCTTTATATGCGGCACTGTGTTTGATGGGAGAAGAGCAGCAGTTGAAACCCGAATCATCCCATACAGGTTCTTCCTGATGACTCCATTTTTGTTTTTCTGCGCTCCCCCTGATACTCCGGTGCTGTATTTGGTGAGTTATTTGATTAGGAATGTACTCACAGCATCTTATCCGGTAATTTTGATCCTCATTGAAGTATGATCTGGTATTTATACATCAAGAATATGCTGTCATTCAGAAACGATACCAAGCTACTCGGTATCGAAATGCGAATGTTAAGGATTTCATGGATTCCATTGAAATTGGGGAGAAATTAACTTGGTAATCGGTGTAAAAAGCAACTTCCTGTTTGTGACTATTTCATGACTTGACACTCGCTTTGCAAGGACATTAATGCATTTGACGTCATTGAAACCTTACAACAGCAGTTGTTCCGTGTTGTAGATAAAATAATTAAACTCCTTCCTGATGTATTATACATTTATAACTATGAATGATGCGGCCTATAAAAAGCAATGACAAATTCACCACATGACAATGACCTCACAGCTTTCTTCTGGAAATAGGAAGAATAGACCTGGCTCTGATGTGTGCTTTGGGGCCTAAACTTTAGGCCAAAGTGCACCCAAAACATGTTCAGCACTCAAACACGGTTTTCTTAGTTTCTTAGTTGTTCCATAAGCTGAAGCATTTACCAATAATGGATAAATTAAAGCATTTTGGAGTAACCTGTTCGAGTTGAAATTTTATTTGATTGTAATCCAAAAATGCAAGGATAACAGCACATAGTATACCACGGTCTCCTTAAAGTGCATAAAGGATTGTGATGACCGGTGACGGAAGAAAACAGACCGAGTATGCTCCAGGGGAAGATGGATTAACAGCGGGCAGGACGTGCCCTGCCCCGGCCCCGAGCTCAATGGCGGCTGTTACTCCGTGATTGGCAACTTGATCGGGTGATGACGATCCCTTTTCTTCCATTGCTTTTGGGCTGGCCAGAGGCATTCCAGAGTAAACAGTGTATGGAGAAGGCAGTGTGTGATAACCTGGAACTGGGGATGAAATGAAAAAAAATTAAGTAAATAAAAAGCACAGAAACAACAACAACAACAACAACATGCATTTTAGGCCATTTTCCCTGCTAGCGCGGGGGTTGGCCTTGTGGTCCCCATGACAATCTTCTCCATCTTGCCCTATTTTCTGCATCTCTCCTTGTTAACCCCCTTGCCCGCATTTCTTCTTCCACCATCTTTAGCCAAGTCTTTCTCGGTCTTCCCCGTCCTCTACTTCCTTCTACATTCATTTCCGTCACTCTTCTCCACCAGTCACTTTCATCCTTCCTCAACACATGACCAAACCATCTCAACCTGTTTCAAGCACAGAAAGCAATTTGCAAATTCAAAGATCACAAATGCTGAACATATTCTCAACACCAGAATGAAGCTCTCTCGGTAAGAAGCTTAAAGTCATGACATCAAGACCAACCTCATCTCCATCTCATCTGCTCCATCATTTGAACACCTGGCTTTAAAACTCTCTGGTCACACGCAGTCAGTCATGGCTGTCGTCTACCGCCCTCCCAAACCACACCCATCATTCCTGTCTGACTTCTCCTACTTTCTGACCCAGCTATGTTCCCTCTCCCCCTCAATCCTCCTCCTTGGTGATTTCAATATCCACATGGACTCCACTGACTCCACAATAACCACTGACTTCACTGATTTACTCACCTGCTTTAACCTCACTCAACATGTCGACTTTCCTACCCATATCCGTGGTCACATTTTGGACCTTGTCTGCTCCACTGGATTAAATTTGCACCATCTCTATGGCTCCGACCTCACCCTCTCTGACCACTTAGCCATCACTCTGACCATCAACATCCCCGCCCCAACACCAAGGCATTATCGCACAATCAACTTCCGTAAGCTAAACGCTCTTTCACCTACCTCATTCTCATCCACCCTCTCTGAAAAAATGTCCACTTCTCCCTTCATTGACCTCCACACCCCTTCCGACCTCACTGACTACTACAACCACACTCTCTCCTCCTGCCTTGACCAGCTTGCGCCTGCAAAAACCAAAACAGTTTCTTTCACCCATTCTGCTCCCTGGTTTACCCCTGAACTCCACCTGATGAAAACTCGTGCTCGCCAACTTGAAAGACTCCGCAATAAAACGGGTCTCACAGTTCACTCCCAAGCCTACAAGGACCACATACAACACTACAAAGATGCCCTCTCCCGCGCCCGCTCTGCCTACTACTCTCAAATTATCCACTCTGGCTCCGGAAACCCAAAAGCACTCTTCTCGACAATAAACAAACTCCTCCGCCCCCTGAACACCACCACCCAGTCATTCACAGTAGACAACTGCATCTCCTTCCTCTCTTTCTTCCAACGCAAAATTGACAACATCTACAACAGCTTGACCACCGCCGCACCCGCTCCCCCTCCAACCACCTGCCCCCCCTTGTCCTGCCATCCCCTGTCTCGGTTCTCCCCAATCTCTCCTACTGACCTCTCTGAACTCCTCATAGGAATGAAAACTGCCACCTGCACTCTTGACCCCATCCCCTCCAGCTTTGTCAAAGCCTCCCTCCCTGCTCTCTCTCCACTTATCATTGCAACAATAAACTCCTCCCTGTCTACAGGCATCGTCCCACCTTCCCTCAAAATTGCTGCTGTTACCCCCATTCTAAAAAAACCTGGTCTAAACCCTGACACCCTAAACAACTTCAGACCCATCTCCAACCTACCCTTTCTGTCAAAAGTTTTGGAACGCGCTGTAGCCACTCAACTCAAACATCATCTCTCTGCCAATAACTTGTATGAAACATTCCAATCCGGATTCCGCTCCAACCACAGTACTGAAACTGCTCTCCTCAAAATCACCAACGACCTTCTCCTCTCCTCTGACGCTGGCAACCTCAACATTCTCGTCCTCCTCGACCTCAGCGCTGCCTTTGACACCATCGATCACACTATCCTCCTCACCCGACTTGAATCCACCTTTAACGTCACCGGCACTGCCCTCTCTTGGATTAAATCATACCTCTCTGACAGATGCCAGTTCATCTCCATCAATAACTGCAAATCCCCCACTGCTCCCCTCCCCCAAGGTGTCCCCCAAGGTTCAGTTCTTGGCCCCCTCCTCTTCATCCTTTACCTGTCCCCGCTCGGTCACTTAATCCGCCGTCATGGTCTCCAATTCCACTGCTTCGCCGATGATATCCAGCTTTTCATCTCCACCAAGTCCGTCTCCACCGACACCCACTCTATCCTGACAAACTGCATCACTGAAATAAAATCCTGGCTTCAAATCAACTTCCTCAAGCTTAACTGTGATAAATCTGAAATAATCATCATTGGCCCAAAAACGCTCACAAAATCCACCCATAACTTTGCCCTCAACATCGACGGTATCCCAGTATCCACCTCCCCTCACATCCGGAATCTTGGCGTCATCTTTGACCAAACCCTTTCCTTCGACAAATACACTAAACAGATCACAAAGTCAGCCTTCTTTCACCTGAAAAACATTGCCCGTCTCCGCTCATCCCTCTCCTCCACGGCTGCAGAAACCCTCATCCACGCCTTCATCACCTCCCGTCTGGACTACTGCAATAGCCTCCTCTATGGTTCACCCTCAAAAATCACCAATAAACTCCAATACATTCAGAACTCCGCTGCCCGTCTACTCACTCATTCCCGGACCCGTGACCACATCACCCCCGTCCTTTACAAGCTTCACTGGCTCCCCATCCCCCAGAGAATCCAGTACAAAATCCTCCTCTTGACATACAAAGCCCTCCATAACCTGGCCCCATCCTACCTGGCTGACCTCCTCTCCAGACACACTCCCACCCGCAACCTCCGCTCTGCTGGTACCAACCTCCTGACCCCCTCCATCCGGACCAAATTCAGATCCTGGGGGGACAGGGCCTTCTCCATCGCTGCTCCCACCCTCTGGAACTCACTACCTCACACCATCAGAGACTCCTCCTCACTCACCACATTCAAAACATCACTAAAGACCCACCTGTTCAACGCTGCATTCAACATTCAACCCACAGCATTTAACCCCTGACTATCTCTTCTCCTTCTCCCTCCTTTTGCTTTAAATATTTCCCTATTGATTCTTGTCTTGTCTTTTTGATTCTTGTCTTATATATATGCCGTATATCGCTGCTGTTTGTTTTCTTGATTCTTGTCTTTTTGCAATTGTTGTTTTCATGTATTGTTATGCATTATGTTTTCCACTCTGTCAAAGCGCCTTTGGGCTTCTGGAAAAGCGCTATACAAAATAAATGAATTATTATTATTATTATTATTAAAGGGAACCCAAATGCTCAGAACACCTCGATGCTAATGTACCTCTTGATACCCGACAAAATTAATATGATGCTGTGGCGATTACCTTATGTGATTACCTTATTTGGGCATAATACACGTGCAGGGGCCTGTTTGACTTGTGGTTGTGCGGACGTGACGCACGCGCGGTCGCCGGAGCCACGCCCTCCGAAGAGGGCTTTTGGCTTTATATAAGCATGCATGCTGACTTCCGTTCGAGTTTAGTGTGCTGGATCTTGCTGTTACAATAAACCATCTTCGTACCCTACGAATGGCCTCGTTCTCTCGCCTTCCGCGACTCCTAAACTGGTGACCTCCGACTGCCCCCGAACGGATTCGGGGGCTGCGAACGAACACGGCAAGCGCGCCCTAGCCAGGGAAGCCACCTAAGCTGGTGACGCCGGCTTCTCCAGCACGGCTTCGGGCGCAGTTTCGAACGCGGTTTCGAAATGCCGGAGTTTCGGTAACGACGACGGCCATGACTATGAGGTTCGCGCACCGCGCTCGGCTCCTCCTCTACAACCGGAGGGGCGAACCTATTCCAAGACCCTCCGAAGGCACGGCTGTTTCGTCACCTTCGCGCGCACTGACGTTAGCGGCACGGCCGCTTCGTCACCCTCGCGCAACTACAACTACAACCGCAACTACTCCTCCGACCCTGCATCCTCGGGAGGCCCGCGAGGAACCTCGGCAGCCTCCCCCGAGGCCTTGACCAGCCCCTCGGTTGGCTCACCCGCTTTTCGCGTGCACCGCTCGAGCCTTCTCGGCACTGCACCCGCGACCTGCAACCTCGGGAGGCCCGCGACGAACCTCGGCAGCCTCCCCCGAGGACTTGCCCAGCCCCTCGGTCGCCTCGGCCTACGCATAGGCCCGTGGAGTGCATTCTGTGGGGACGTATGTGGCGGTTACCTTATGTGCAGGTAACCGCATGTGGCGGTTACCTTATGTGATTACCTTATTTGGGCATAATACACGTGCACGGACCTGTTGGACTTGTGGTTGTGCGGACGTGACGCACGCGCGGTTGCCGGAGCTACGCCCTCCGAAGAGGGCTTTTGGCTTTATATAAGCATGCTGACTTCCGTTCGAGTTTAGTGTGCTGGATCTTGCTGTTACAATAAACCATCTTCGAACCCTACGAATGGCCTCGTTCTCTCGCCTTCCGCGACTCCTAAAATGCATCTTTTTCCACTTTCCGATTTATAAAGTCGCTAATTTTGCGATTTCAAGGCGAAATCCTCTTCATGATTTGCCGTGACGTCACACTGGGAAGGCGGCTGCCACTTCCGTATTGTGTACGAGTAACATCAAGGAATGATTTAACCGAAACATGAATAATTTTCGAATTCCCCCAAATATGCCGGTCGGTGCGTCCCTGGTGCAATAATACAAACCGAGATGGTTTCATTAATGGCCGAAACATCCAAGAGTTGCCAGAAATTGGACGAGGTTTCTCCGAAATACCTGTGTGTGGATCGGGCCGACAAAATGTTCGGTTTTGTGTTTGGAACATTTTACAGAGAACTGTTATGAAACAACAGAGATTGCTAGATCTTGTGGTGATCCATCACGATGGAGAGAAGATGCCATCCCCATGACTAAGTGGAAGAAACAACCATCACACTAATGTAACAGCATTTCTGCACAACTACCAGGTCATGGGTGATTTGAATGATGAATTGAACCACCTGTGTTGGTCTACCATGACCATCCCACGAGGAGGGGTATGTGGTGGCAGAGCAGGGGGGGGGGGGGGGGATGGAGGGGTATGTGGGGAGGAGAAAAGGTTAGGAGGGCTATGTGGGAATGGAGAATGGGGGGTTCAGGAGGTGTCTATGTGATGGTGGAGGGGATGGGTGGGGGGGGGGGGGGTTAGGATGGATGTGTGTGGGTGGATGGGAGTTAGGAGGGATGTGTGGGGATGTAGGAGAGGGGGGCGGGTTAGGAGACGATGTTAACCTAAAGCAGAAACACCATGAATGAAGGAAGTAAATAACATTAAATAAAAACATCTTACCAGACGACTTTAGCGCAAGGGTTGGATTAAGAGCAGCGAAGTCAATGCTGGGTACGAGTTCATACAAGCTTCCTGGGTGCTCCTTATGCTCATGGTAACGACTGTAGATGCTACGTCCAGCACTGTAACCCCCGTGATGTGCAACACTGCTGCTGGGACTTGTCAACCCCCAATCTCGCACTAGAAAAATAAGGTACCAAACAGAATATGCAATGGATGGGTTTTACCAAATGGTAATGAATCTCCATTATGCTTCAAATATGACAATAATACAACAGCACAGAGGGTTGCAGTAAAAGGACAAGCGATTAATAAAATCATTACAAATGGGATATATGGATATGATATCAACTACAATGACATATCTACCACAATGACATCACATCTACCACAATGACATCATATCTACCACAATGACATCATATCTACCACAATGACATCATATCTACCACAATGTCATGATATCTACCACAATGACATCACATCTACCACAATGACATCATATCTACCACAATGACATCATATCTACCACAATGTCATGATATCTACCACAATGACATCACATCTACCACAATGACATCACATCTACCACAATAACATCATATCTACCACAATGACATCATATCTACCACAATGTCATGATATCTACCACAATGCCACGATATCAACCACAATGCCATGATATCTACGACAATGCCATAATATCTACGACAATGCCATGATATCTACGACAATGCCATGATATCTACCACAATGCCATGATATCTACCACAATGCCATGATATCTACCACATTGACATCATATCTACCACAATGACATCATATCTACCACAATGACATCATATCTACCACAATGACATCATATCTACCACAATGACATCATATATACCACAATGTCATGATATCTACCACAATGTCATGATATCTACCACAATTCCACGATATCAACCACAATGCCATGATATCTACGACAATGCCATAATATCTACGACAATGCCATGATATCTACGACAATGCCATGATATCTACCACAATTCCATGATATCTACCACATTGACATCATATCTACCACAATGACATCATATCTACCACAATGACATCATATCTGCCACAATGACACCACATCACATTCACCCATTCATTCATTCTACCTTTAGATGTCATTTATATAAATATATAAATATATTATATGAATATAAATGGTATATGAATATATGCTTGTGTGTTTATGTATGTATGTATCTCTATATTTGTATATGCACGTGCACCGGAACTGTAACGCAAACGGTAACTGAAAGGTGCGCTTCACTTCCGTTGAACTTGGGGCCGGTGAGTGAGCTTTGGCGTGGCTCTTCCCTTTGTATGCATTTTCTACACATATCGCACATCTTACACACATATCACTGTACATACTTGACTGATATACATGCCTGATGTTTTTGTAGACTGAGAAGCAGACCTTTGTTGGTCGAAAGCGTGTCAAATTAAAGATCGACGTCCTGAAGCTACGTCCGCGTCTGATTTAACCTCCCGATTATTTATTCAATGCAAATGAGACACCCTGCTCGTACTGTGGAGTTTCTACTATTTCTCACAGTTATATATATTGTTGCGGATATGGGATTTGGCCTCCATATCCGCTTGTAAATATTCCCCTATTTCCCCAATACTCCCCAACTATCCCCAATCCCCCATTCCCTAGTCCCATTGTCTGTAAACAACACTCTGTAGAACCGACCTTCCCCTTCTTCCCCCATTAAATGTCGTGCCCAGGTCCACCGCATCTCACGTAGACAACTTTCGGACATCTTGCTAGTTATTCTTAGTCTATGTCAGTTAAGGACTCGTTTCCATTAATTCTGACTCTTCGTTGCACCAGAATGTGATTGTATGGCACCAGTAGTGAGTTTAGGACCTCCCCATACCTCCTCCCATCTTCCCCATGAAACAACAACTACAACAATGGCGTGCGGGGAGTGTGCGTCCTTACACCGGCTTGGTTAGCCGCCATTGACCATGCGCTCCGACGGGGTTACCACGAAGGTGCTCACTGTCAGCTCCTCGTCAAGGGCGGAGCCCGGTAACCCCCCCCCGCACCCAATAAGAAGGGCGGACCGATTCCATCTGGGGCGGAGCTAACTAGCCGAGGGCGTGTCACTCCCCGCCGGATATACGCAGCCTACCGGACGTGACGTGAGATGCGCCTCAGCCACGAAGAAGAACCAGTCGCAACCTCCGAGCGCTGTGACACCTCCCTGCATCTACTGGACCGTACTGTATCCTGTCCCTGAGCCAAGAGTGCACCTTGAGCCATCGACTATCTGCCTTTCCTTGCCATCAATCCCCGTGTGAGTCAGTCTTGTCCCGTTTATCTGTCGTCTGTCGGGGCTAAGATAAGACCGTGTTTAAGTGCCCACCTTTCTATGCTGTCTCTCTTGTCTTTGTAATCTAACCTTCCGCAATATTATAACCTCCTCCGGAGGTCTTGAGAACCGTACCCCTGGTGTCGTGTCATTTTAACCCAGCCGCTGTGTCCTTTCCTCAATTGATTTAGCATAGCGCGACTCGGCCAAGGTTCGAGCATAATCGGGTAAACGTGCAGGCGCGGTCATACCAAACCGCTCGGTAAACCAACATCCACAACCGCGTCTGTAACAATATATATATCACAACTTGGCATTTAATATGGAATATTTTCTTTGTGGGGGTGAACTGACTTTTCAAGATGTCTTAGAACCAAAAGTTCAATGGAATTATGTTGAAATTATTCTAGATTTTGTTAATGTGACCTTTAAAAGAAACAAAAACCACATTTGACATTTCGAAACAAATAAATTGATCCTTGAAAGTGATGGAAACTGATATCGAACTCAATTCATGGACAGTACTGTGTTAAACTTCTGTACGTTTTCCAGAAGTATCACTTTATTTTGCACATTAGCCAATTTTTTTTTAACAAAAACAAAAGTTAAATTACGACTGGGATTACGGACAGTAAAATTACAGTTCAGTACTTCGTGTAACCCCCACGAGCATTCAGGAGAGCACGTACACGTTGAGGCATGCTGTTCACGAGATTTGCCAAGGTTTGGACAGGAATCGCTTGCCATGCAGTGACAATAGCCTGCTGCAATTCACGCACAGAGGCAGGCTGCTGGTCCAAGTTGTCGATTTGACGTGTCAATTCTGCCCACAAGTTCTCTATTGGATTCATATCCGGGTACATGGCCGGCCACTCCATATGCTCTACACCATGGTCAGCAAGAAAGTGTTGGATCATGCGAGCACGATGAGGCCGTGCATTGTCATCTTGGAAGACAAAGTTTCCTCGAAAGGCTGCACGAGCAAATGGAAGCAATGTTTCTTCCAGAATGGCCCTGTACTTGAACTGGTTCAGGTTTCCATTCAGAACAACCAGGTCAGTTTTGCCCCCTGCATGAAAAGCCGCCCAAACGGTCACCCCACCACCTCCAGCTTAGACTCTTGGCACTATACAATCTTTGTTGTCGGCTGCATGCACTTGTCTGCACACTCGGACACGGCCATCTTGACGATAGACCAGAAATCTAGACTCCTCACTGAAGATCACGTGATTCCAGTGTCCTGGATGCCATTGACGGTGCTCTCTGGCCCACTGCAATCGGCGCTGGTGGTGTTGTCTGGTCAGGCGTGGCTTTCTCAGGGGACGCCTGGCACGATAGCCTGCTTGAACCAGTCGTTGGTTGACTAGCCTTCTGGATACAGGCACATTTGTCAGTTGCTGCCACTCAGCCCTAAGCCGATTAGCTGACTTGGTACGGCCATTGCGGACTAACCGGTGCAGCTGGCGATCATCCCTCCTTGTGGTTCTGCGGGGACGTCCTGGCCTCGGTATTGGTGAAGGGACACCCCTCTGAGCATTTCGTTTCAGGATCTTTGACACCTGACCTTGAGTGATGCCATACTGCCGAGCAATAGCACGCTGTTTCATGCCGTAATTTCGTAAAGCCACCACTCCATGACAAACAGCATTGTCGAGTTGACGGACCATCTCCAGAGGAAGCGGCAATAACTTTTGTAGATGTGCAGCAGTTGTTTTCCACTAATACAGAACGCAACAACCCTTGTATACCATCAAATGCACCTGTTCTTACATTTTGCCATGCCACCTGTGATATAATCCTGTTGTTGACCTCTTGCTGCGACAGACAATCAGTGACATGGTTCTTTAACAAATAAATCACCAAAGTGTAAAAGAAACTCACCAGATTGATATCCTGAGTTAAGAAAGTAAACCCAAGTCAAAAAAAAAAAAATATTCCATATTAAATTCCAAGTCTGCATATATATATATATATATATATATATATATATATATATATATATATATATATATATATATATATATATATTGTTGCGGTTTTGCGAATAATGAATGACCTCGTTAGTTTTGCGAATAATGAATGTAGGTAGTTGCACCACAACATGTAGCCTCGCTTTAGTTCAGCTATTTCTTATTAAATGTAAGCGTAGTCTCCTTTCCTGTTTTAGTATGCGTTGAGCAGGCCAGTAAGTGTAGGCCTCGATGGACTAAAATGCCACGTGCTAGGCCTGGAACAAGTCTGGCAGGCCGAAGGGAGGAGCTGCAGGGGAGTGGCCGGTAAGCGGCGAGCAGCCAATCCGAGCTCAAGGGGAGTGGCTCACAACGGCAGCCAGAGGAGGGACTTGGAACATTCTGGTAAGACTGGGGAGGGGCGATATAAAACCCTGCCCCGAGCCCCCCGAGTGAGTCACCCCAGTGTGAGTCAGAGAGAGAGAGTGCCCCAGTGAACGAGTCAGTCACCCAGGGAGAGCTTTTGTGAGAGCGTTGTGAGAGTGCCCCAGTCGCAGTCAGAGAGAGAGTGCCCCAGTGAACGAATCAGTCACCCAGGGAGAGCTTTTGTGAGAGCGTTGTGAGAGTGCCCCAGTCGCAGTCAGAGAGAGAGTGCCCCAGTGAACGAGTCAGTCACCCAGGGAGAGCTTTGGTGAGAGCGTTGTGAGAGAGTGCAGCAGTGAGTAAGTCCCAGAGAGAAAGACGTTGAAGTCACGAGTGAATTCAGTCGGTTGCTTGTTATAGCCTTCTCTGTGATTGAACTCGACCTGTGCCCTGCTCTCTGCTGCGGCTGTTAATCGTGCTTGTGAAGACGATCCATCCCGGGGCCACAGATGCACGATCTCCATGCCTGGGCTCCCTGCACACGTGCCGCAAACACTTCGAGGGCCACGCCCAGCGAGCTGTCCGGAGTGAACGGCGCCAAGGCGCGTTTGGAGCGCGAACTTGTCCTTCCTTCTTTTCCCTGCATGAGTGAGTGGGCCCTTGTCCGGGGATTAAGTAAGATTGACTAAGTGTCTGCTCTGTGTCTCTTCACCCTGTATAATTGTAAATAAACCTGTGTTCTTCCTTCCATTTGATCGTTTCCGTCATTTCCAACCATTGGCCGGCCTAGCACTGTACGAATAAAACCGCTCAAATCGGGTTCAATAAAAGTAACGGCACAAGTCATGTGACACGCAAGCCGCTCGGCGTATCTGATTAGCGTGGCTTGTGTGAGGTCCAGTCCCCATTCTCGTGGCGGCGTGGGTACCGAAGGTACATGTGGATTCGACCCGATACCCTTCCGCACGCTCGCTACGGGAGTGGCGACTCGGCCTCGTGGACTCGAAGCTCGAAGGGGGAAAAGGGGTTTAACCCCCCCCCCCCCTCTGTACGTCAATGGGCTCAAGAGCTCCGCAACAAATTGGTGTCCGGGAGTGGGATAATTGGACCTCGAGTGTGCTTCACGCACTCAAAATTTTTTTACGAGCGAACGAAATTTAGTTTGTAAAATCAAATTTATATTCGTACAATGGCTGGCCAAGATGGTCAAATGCCGGTGGGAATAATAGACGAGAAAGAATTAATGGCCCATAACCGGCAGGGACAGTTGGTAGTGGAGGAAATTGATGAGGGTGCGGCAGCAGGGGAAGAAAATGGCGGTGCCTCACACGTGGCGGCGAGAGCCGAGCCTGCGGTGCCAATAGATATAAGCCTATTTATGGCACAACTCACGGCGAGCCTTGATAGAATGAATGAAAAAATGGATGCCCAGGGGGAGAAATCCACCCGGAAAATGAAAGAAATGAAGGAGGGGTTGGAAAACAAGATGGGTGGTCAAATGGAAAAATTGGGGGAAGAAATAAAGGAATCCAGGTGTGTCATGGAAAAGATGAGGGCAGCGTCAAAGAGGGACATAAAAAAAATATGGGAGGACATTGGGCGCAAGTTGAGCGGGAAGGTCGCGGTGGTACGCAACGAGGTGACATGGTGCGGAGAACGCATGGGGAGCGAGCTAGAGCGGAGGACAGCCAAGTTGACCGGGGCTATGGGAGTCGTGACGCGGGGTGTAGAGGAGCCAACGATCGTCAAATTTGAAAATATAATTTTGGAGGCGCCGGCGAAGGTCGAGTTGGAAAAGAAAATTTCAGGGACGCCGACGATCGTCATGGTAGAAAAAGAAGTAACAATTGGAATTGAAGAGACAGGAGAGAAAGTGAATAAATCATGGGAGGAGGTGATGGAATCTGCGCAAAGTTCGTGTTTGCAACGTGATGCCGTGCTTGCTAACCCAATAAAAAGTTTGCAGGTGCTGGCGGAGAAGGAGGGCCCCGAGGTGAGAAATAATGGCGCGAATGTGTTTGGCACGAACGGGTGCTCGGCGCGCTTGGGAGAGAAGCGAGACCCGGGCGTTCGCGGAAGGCCCATTGTGCGGTGTACGAGTGAGGGTGGTACGATTCGCGAAGGGCCCATTGTGCGGTGTGAGGGGGATTGCGTACTGGAGTGTGTGGAGAAGGAGTGCGTACTGAAGTGTGTGAAAGGCATGAGTTAGCCTAGGTGCGCAGGTACGAGTACGGAGCGTGAGGGAGAATGCAGGGAGTGTGTGTGTGAGGAGTGTGCACCGGAGTGTGCGATGGCCGAGTGTGTAACGGAAAAGTGTGCATGGGAGAGTGAGGAAGAATGCACACCGGAGAGTGTGTGGGAAGAGTGTGTACTGGAGCGTGTAAGAGAGGAGTGCACCCCGTAGGGTGTGAAAGAAGAGTGCATAGCGAAGTGTGCGAAAGGTGCGTGTGCGCCTGGGTGTGCAGTAACGGAGAGTGTGAGGGGCACGTGTGCGCCTGGGTGTGCGAGTGTGGAGTGGGTCGCGAGGTGTGAGGATGCGGCTCATGCATCGACACAGACCGGGGTAGCGCGTAGTGGGACTGGGAGCGTACGTGAGCCCCCGGTGAGTTGTGTGCTGCAGGGACCGGAGGGGATCGGTGCCGCGTCGGTCTCACGAGGACCAGCGTGCACGATTCGTGCCTCCAGCCCCCGCACTGTATGGTTGGTGCCATATGGCGGCAAGGCCCATCGGCCGGGTTCAAGGGGAGGTAGGAGTTTTCGGAGCCACGCACCTTGTCGGGTGAGGTGCCCGGACTGTGGCTGGTTGGGTCATCGTGCATGGGACCGCGAGGCCCTGCGCAGGGATGAAGCCCGGCACCTGGGCCAATCGATCCCTCCGCACTTGGATCGAAAATGCCGGACGGACACCCCATACAGGCGACCAACCACCCGCATGGATCGCTCGACCCTTCGAGGCCGAGTCGTGACAGTGTACCTCCATGAATGGGGGCTCATAGTTTAGAGGACTGGAAGAGTAGTGTACCCCACACGGGGGAATGGTAGTGCAACCATTCCTCCCACAGGGGGGCCCATGAGCACTGGTTTAGGGAGATGGCAGTGCTTGGCACATGGAGGGGCCAGCAATGGTTGCCTCCATGGGGCACCGAAGCCAGCCGAGGAAGGGCTAGGATAATGATAGGGAATTAGAAGACTATAGAGACCAAGATTTAAGTAGTGACACCTGAACTATAGAGGGGATGTAGAGAGTTTAGCTGGTTGTTAATAAAGGGGGTGCATAGTATAAAGGGACGACGAGGGAAGCACGAGTGTTAGGGGAAATCAGGTAGACAGATGATGCTGTGTGTTTGAGGAATTGTGTGTGGAAAATAAATGGAATTGTGTTGTGGTGTGTAAAAGTAGTGGTGTGAGAAAAGTGGTGTGCAAGATATTTAGTGTGAGAATGCTTGGTGTGGAATGCATGGTGCGAAGGCGTGAATGGGGGGGAGTGGAACCCATTCAGGAATGCCCGGGGGGGTAGTGTAAAGCCAGGTAGAGGGCATAGGTAAATTACATGGATATTGACACCTGTGGTGCGGGTAGTAGCAAGTAGTGTTTTGTCGGGTGCAGTAGTCAGTGAAATGGCTGGGTGTGTGGCTTAATTAGTGCATGTGGTTATTGGGGAACTCCGCCACTGGTAGCTTGTCGGCCAGGTAAGGCCGCAGGTAGGCTCTGGGAGCCGGTTGGGATAGTGTGTGAGTGGGGCCCGAGGATCCAAGGGGAGGACCCAGGTTGCCCGATGCCAAGGTGGGCATAGAGGGGGTAAGTGCCAGGGAGGGCCTTCCCCAGTTAGGTAGTCGCAGGAGCAGACAAGCTCGGGAAGCGGCTTCAGTGGCGGAGGTGCGCAGGTAGTTAGACCTGCTCGTAGAGCCACACGACCCAGCCCCGAAATTGTGCGAGGTCACAGTGACAAAATTCGTGGGGTGAGACCCAAATTTGGAGGGCACCACAGTGTGGGCAATGGGAATTCGGGTTCTCAGAACCACATAGTTTAAAGAGGCCGATTGGCAGGGTACGACCCGGGTAGTTTAAAAGTGTAAATGTCATTAGAGTAGTTAGGATGTAAGAAATCCCTTCGCACCATCCACATCCATTCACCGAGGAGGACGAGCTTCACACCAGGGCTCTGTAGGCTGATTGAGTGGTAAGACGCATCATGACGTAAGTGAGACATTGTTGTGTTCCATCCCTTCCTTCCTGGGAGGGATTTGGGGACCAATTTGGTATAGAGGGGGATATGGGAGACAAGACGTAGAGACGGATTGTAAATACAAGGGGGGCAAGGGTAGTGTAGCCGACGGTGGGGGGGTACGGACGGCTAGGGACGAGCTTGCTCCGCTCGCTCTTCCTTGTCCCTCGCAACGCACCAGGCATGGTGGTGCCTGGTCACCTTGTTTTTTGTGTGCCACTGTGTCCTTTCCGTTTGCTTGTTGCGCTTCGTCTTCCCTCCCCACCCCAGGACCGTTGGAGGCCGAACTGTGCAGCATCCATTCTGCACCGTTGCACCTGTGCAGCCGAACTGTGCAGAACCTTGCTGCCAAACCCACCTTGCTGCACCCTTGCAACACATGTGCAGCTGAACTGTGCAGCACTTTGCTGCCAAACCCACCTTGCTGCACCCTTGTCACACTTATGGACCACAGGCCTTGTGGCTCGCACCTCTGCTGTGCAGCATCTTGCTGCAAAATCATCTTGCACCTTCGGACCACTTGTTGAGTGGCACTGATGCCACGCAGTTGGACCACATGAGAGTGGCCTTGCTGGCCAATAAAAAGCATTGTTTACTATTGTGTGCTAGGAACGAAGATGTGGAAGCTTAGATGGCCCTGATGCTTCATATGGCCTGTATGGCGGTCAGGGCCAGCCGGTTTTGTTAGCCGCACACAGAAGACGCAAGATGCAAGATGCAAGCAGCACGTGCCATATTGAGTTTTGTTTTTCTCCCCTCCAATTCTCTTTTTCAAAGTGCAGGTCCTGGGTCATAGAATTGTAAATAAAGTTGAAGTTCCGTGCATGTAAATATAAGAATGTGCCCACCGACTATGTGTGTAGTCTGAAAATTCCGGAAATACTCAGGTAGTTGTCGGTGTGAGTCTGTTAGAGTAGCTGCTCAACACATTAGGGGGGACATATCGAGTGTTCACAATGTCGCACACATGGGTTAGAATAAATGCGAGGGGGATTACACCTATGTGTCACACTAATGGTAAGGGTAAATTTGCATGCCAGACTCGACCGGTCGTTCCACTGTTGGGGTCGACGCGGGACGAGTCTGGTGAGAGGGGGTAGTGTTGCGTGTTTGCGAATAAAGAATGACCCCCCTCGTAGGTAGACGCACCACAACATGTAGCCTCGCTTTAGTTCAGTTATTTCTCATTAAAGGTAAGCGTAGTCTCCTTTCCTGTGTTGGTATGCGTTGAGCAGGTCAGTAAGTGTAGGCCTCGATGGGCTAGAATGCCACGTGCTAGGCCTGGAACAAGTCTGGCAGGCCGAAGGGAGGAGCTGCAGGGGAGTGGCCGGTAAGCGGTGAGCAGCCAATCAGAGCTCAAGTAGAGTGGCTCACAACGGCCGCCAGAAGAGGGGCTTGGAACATTCGGGTAAGACTGGGGAGGGTCGATATAAAACCCTGCCCCGAGCCCGCCGAGTGAGTCACCCCAGTGTGAGTCAGAGAGAGAGTGCCCCAGTGAACGAGTCAGTCACTCAGGGAGAGCTTTTGTGAGCGTTGTGAGAGTGCCCCGGTCGCAGTCAGAGAGAAAGTGCCCCAGTGAACGAGTCAATCACCCAGGGAGAGCTTTTGTGAGAGCGTTGTGAGAGTGCCCCAGTCGCAGTCAGAGAGAGAGTGCCCCAGTGAACGAGTCAGTCACCCAGGGAGAGCTTTTGTGAGAGCATTGTGAGAGTGCCCCAGTCGCAGTTAGAGAGAGAGTGCCCCAGTGAATGAGTCAGTCACCCAGGGAGAGCTTTTGTGAGCATTGTGAGAGTGCCCCGGTCACAGTCAGAGAGAGAGTGCCCCAGTGAACGAGTCAATCACCCAAGGAGAGCTTTTGTGAGAGCGTTGTGAGAGTGCCCCAGTCACAGTCAGAGAGAGAGAGTGCCCCAGTGAACGAGTCGGTCACCCAGGGAGAGCGTTGTGAGAGAGTGCAGCAGTGACCAAGTCCGAGTGAGAAAGAGACGTTGAAGTCACGAGTGAATTCAGTCGGTTGATTCTTATAGCCCTCTCTGTGCACGAACTCTCCCTGTGCCCTGTGCTCTGCTGCGGCTGTTAATCGCGCTTGTGAAGTCGATCCATCCCGGGGCCACAGACGCACGATCTCCCTGCCTGCACATGTGCCGCGAACACTTCGTGGGCCACGCACGGTGAGCTGTCCGAAGTGAACGGCGCCAAGACGCGTTTGGAGCGCGACCTTGTCCTTCCTTCTTTTCCCTGCGTGAGTGAGCGGGCCCTTGTCCAGGAATTAAGTAGGATTGACTAAGTGTCTGCTCTGTGTCTCTTCACCCTGTATAATTGTAAATAAACCTGTGTTCTTCCTTCCATTTGATCGTTCCTGTCATTTCCAACCATTGGCCTAGCACTGTACGAATAAAACCGCTCAAATCGGGTTCAATAAAAGTAACGGCACAAGTCACGTGACACGGAAACCGCTCGGCGTATCCGATTAGCATGGCTTGTGTGAGGTGCAGTCCCAATTGTCGTGGCGGCGTGGGTACCGAAGGTACGTGTCGATTCGACCCGAGACCCTTCCGCACGCTTGCTACAGGAGTGGCGACTCGGCCTCGTGGACTCGAAGCTCGAAGGGGGAAAAGGGGTTTAACGGGCTCGAGAGATCCACAACAATATATAAAATAAATATATATATATATATGTTTGTGTGTGTGTGTGTGTGTGTGTGTGTGTGTGTGTGTGTGTATACATACACAGTCACGTGAAAAAGTAAGTACACCCCATATAAAGTTTTGAATTTTTCAACATATTTCAACATGCAGCTATTTGATCTTCATTTCAACAATATTGATAGATAAAGGTGATATAATATAACAAATATCATGGAACATTTACACATTGTAGTCCATTGTATAATTTAAATAAACATAAAGGCAAATTTCGCATGTGGAAAAAGTAAGTACACCCCGACATTTATCACTACTTCAAATACCTAATATTAGAATCAGGTTCACCAGCTCAGGTGCAAATGATTAGAACGTCGTTAGAGAGGATCTTGGAGGAACCTGTCTTATTTAAACCTCACACATTTAGTTTGGTTTGCTCTTTGTTGTTGAAGTGTGTGGCGTCACCATGCCTAGATCAAAAGAGCTCTCTGAGGCCTTCAGAAAGAAGGTTATAGATGCCTACGAGTCTGGGAAGGGATTTAAAAAGATCTCCAAACAATTTGAAATCAATCATTCGACTGTCCGGAAGCTCATCTACAAGTGGAGAAGATTCCAAACAACTGCTAAATTGTTCAGGCCAGGCCGCCCCAGCAAGTTCAGCCCGAGAGCAGACCGCAAGATGCTGAAAGAAGTCTCTAAGAACCCCAAAATGTCATCATGGGACCTACAAGTAGCTCTTGCCACTGTTGATGTCAAAGTGCACGAGTCTACCATTAGAAAGAGGCTGCAAAAATTTAATCTACATGGGAGGTGTGCCAGGAGGAAACCTTTGCTGTCCAGAAAGAACATCAGGGCAAGACTAAAGTTTGCCAATGAACACTTAGGCAAAGACCAGCACTTCTGGAACAATGTGCTCTGGACAGACGAGTCAAAGGTAGACCTATTTGGCCACAGTACCAGAAGACATTTTTGGCGAAAACCAAAGACAGCATTTGACCACAAGAACCTGATACCAACTGTAAAGCATGGTGGTGGAAATATTTTGGTTTGGGGCAGCTTTGCTCCATCAGGACCTGGGCAGCTCACCATCATAGAATCCACTATGAATTCTTCATTGTACCAGAGGGTGCTTGAGGATAATGTGAGGCCATCTGTCGGAAAGTTGAATCGAAGGTGGACCTTGCAACATGACAATGACCCTAAACATACTAGTAAATCCACCAAGGAATGGCTGAAAAGAAAGAAATGGAGGGTTCTGGAATGGCCAAGTCAAAGCCCAGATCTAAATCCCATCGAGATGTTGTGGGGAGATTTGAAACGAGCTGTGCATGCAAGAAACCCCTCAAACATCGCACAGCTGAAAGAATTCTGCATGGAGGAGTGGGCAAAAATTTCTCCCAGTCGATGTCAGAGACTGGAAGACAGTTATCAGGAACGCCTACCTGAGGTTGTTTCTGCCAAATGGGGCAATACCACCTATTAGAGCCAAGGGTGTACTTACTTTTTCCACATGCGAAATTTGCATTTATGTTTATTTAAATTATACAATGGACTACAAAATGTAAATGTTTCATGATATTTGTTATGTTATATCACCTTCATCTATCAATATTGTTGAAATGAAGATCAAATAGCTGAATGTTGAAAAAGTCAAAACTTTACATGGGGTGTACTTACTTTTTCATGTGACTGTACATATACATATATATACATATATATATATATATATATATATATATATATATATATATATATATATATATATATATATTGTTGCGGTTTTGGGAAGCCACTAAAAAGTAAAGGCAACCAACATACAGGTTTCTTAGAATAGTTATTTCATAGCGGACAATTATCTTAGCCCCTTTCCCTTATTTCGGGTTATTATGCCTTCATGTGTTGGGGAAAGGAAAGATAGGTCCTACTCTCATAAGGGATAATTTTCCAGGCGCCAAGGCACACCATAGTGTCCAGGTTCAGAAACCCACCAATCAGGGCCCGAGTTACTTTGGGGGATCTTGTGGGGTGGAGTTATGGGCTCCACCCATCAGGAGCCAAGACACCCTCCAAGAATCTCCCCTCCCTCGATGAGCATGAACAAAAGAGAGAAAAAAAAGACTGATTCGCACTCTGGTCGCTCTCTCTCGCCCCACTCAGCATGTGGACATTTTGCTCTTGGCTGGTCTCCCCCTGGCAGGCCTCTACACCTGCATTATTGAAATCTCGGCCCGTCTCTTGTGCACTCACCACGTGTCTGCAAAATTGCTCCACTCTGGGCCTGTCTCTTGTGCACTTACCACATGTCTGCAAGATTGCTACACTCTGGGCCTGTCTCTTGTGCACTCACCACGTGTCTGCAAGATTGCTACACTCTGGGCCTGTCTCTTTGTGGACTCTGGGCCTGTCTCTCTCTGCTGGGTTCACCGAGCACAGCACGTGTGCATCCACTCAAGGCTGGACCCTCTCAAAAGCCTCTACATGTGATTGCCCTCTGCTGGCTGCCGGACTCTCTCACATGTGCACGACCTCGTCTGCCCTTGTTCGAGCTGACAATCGACCTCACTCTGCCTGTCCATGCTGCTCAGTGGCGCCACCAGGATGGTTCGCGTCATGAGGAGAGGCATCCGGAGCATCGTGGCCTTTGTGCGAACAGTAACAGGTTTCCAACGTTTGTTCGTACCCCTCACTCCCCCGTGAAAGTGTGCTGGGCCCATGTGGTGTTTATTTGTTGTAATCGTAGTAAGGTGTAGAAAAAGCTATGTTCCTGCTTCTCGGCCGTTTTTCTTTCCTATTGAATAATTACACTGTAAAAATAATTGTAAATAAATCAAATTGTTAAACGTTTCCTTTCTCTCTGTCCATGAAAGTATTTTCCTCCATTGATCCGCCATTGCTTGTACCCAGATTAACATCGGCCATAACAACATTAGCGTTACTCCGACAGTTACCAACGGTTTTCATTCAGCCATCAAAATTGGTGTACTGCCGGAGGGTACAGTGAGTTCCCAGATTGGGACTGTCACGTGGTACAGGTAAGCTATCGCGTGACAGTCCAATCGGCGTTCGTAGTTGGTGATTCGCAACCTGCTAAGCACGAAGTTATTCGTGCATGGCAGCCGCAGGTCTGGTAAGTTATGGAGGGAACGGAGGTTATCCCCCTCGTCGTAAGCCCAAACCCCGGGCCGTAACATATTCGGTGTTCAGGAGTGGGATTCCTGTCCGAGCACCATAACACATTGGTGCCGGCAGTGAGATTCCGCTCCAGCCACTGTAACAATATACTAGCGAGGTACCTGTGCTATGCACGGGTGGGAGGCCAAAAGCAAACAGACAATGCAGAAACGGTGAATGCTAAAGCATGAAACCAATAAATTCCACATTCCTGTAGCACCTTCAGTCGCACGTCAGACTTTGACAGCAGGTTCGTGAAAGACTTGGGTAAAACAAACAAACGACGAATGGGAAACCATGGAACCAATAAATTCCACATTCCTGTGCCACCTGTAGTCGAACATCAAGCATGGACAGCAGGTTCGTGAAGGACTTCCACGAAAAACGTACCCGTTTGAATGGTTCCATACCCAGTCAATGGCGAATCTGCATTTGGCGATCGACGAATGTCACGATTAGAAAGTAGAAACCCTCACGGCATTTCGTCATTCAATTGAACTCAATATCTCTCTTTTCATTCCAAACAGCATAACTCCAATCACAAATTAAATAGTATTAATATTAAAAATTAACTTTTACCAACATTCGTGACATAAATAAATATTTAAATCCGGATATGAAGTAGTTCTGTATGGTTGGGTGAATACAATTACGAATTAAAAATCTAAATTGTATTCACTCCATTCCAAACGTCATTCCAATCATAAATTGATACTTTAACAAAGTACTGTTTTGAATGACGGTTGTATTGGGTTATTATCAAACCAGCTCATTGCTGTCATCTGTCCACTTCCGGATTCGCGGCAGGTTCGTATCGAGCTAATTTCAAAATCATAATTTTATGGAGGCATTTTTGAAACTTCCTACCTACCTTACAACATCTGCTGGGACCCCAAAACGTTCCACAAGAGGTTTGGTGAGGCGAGTCACAAAACTGAGGTAGTAGTTTTGGGACAGACAGACAGACACCCCTGTTTTATAATATACTAGTGGGGTCACCTGTGGGAATCCCACGGGCATGGACGTGTGTGACATTTGGACATCTTCATTTAGTTTCTGCACATTCAGTTTTACAAAATGGTTGCTGGCAATTTATCAGATCCACAAATGATGTTATCTACACAATATATTTTACTTCTTATAGCATGTGAATGTATGTGCATGCACATGGGAAATACAGTTTGAAATGTGTCATTACATCTCATGTAAAATGTGACTTAAAGAGCTCAAATTCTCCCCCTCCCCGCCCCCATCCCTCCCACATCACGCACACTGCACCAGGGAGTGGGTCTCACACACACACACACACACACACACACACACACACACACACACACACACACACACACACACACACACACACACACACACACACACAGTAGTGGGACACAGGGACAATCACACACACACACACACACACACACACACACACACACACACACACACACACACACACACACACACACACTATGAAGTCCATGACGTCCATTGTGATCAACACACACACACACACACGCGCACACACGCACACATGGGAGTGGGTCACACACACACATGGAAACTGGGCCCTGTGCTGGGATCTGTGCTTTTTCTGGTCTTCATCAATGATCTCTCTGACTCTCTTGAAAATCCTCTCTATCTCTTTGCTGATGACTCCACTCTCTGCCGCTCCATTCCTCATCCCTCAGATCGGCAGTCTGCAGCCTCCTCACTCTCTGCAGACCTGGACAAAATCACAGACTGGTCAAACAAGTGGAACATGTCTTTCAATCCTGACAAATCTCACACCCTTACTTTGTCTCTCCGAAAAGACAGACTGGACAACCCTCCCATCCAGTTTCTGAACAATCCTCTCCAAGAGGTTCTGTCACTCAAGCTTTTGGGTCTCATTTATCTGCCATGATCTTTCCTGGGAAAACCACATTTCCAAGCTGGCCTCCAAAGCCAGTCGCCAACTGGGCATCCTCCTTCGAGCGAAGTCCTTCCTTGGCACACCTGAGCTCCTCACCGCATACAAGGCTTTCATCCGCAGCTCAATGGAATACTGTTCTTCCCTCTGGGCCGGTGCTCCTGCCTCACACCTAGCTCGGCTTCACGCTGTTGAAACCAAAGCTTTCAGAATCATTGGAATCTCCCGCGATGAAGCTAACTCTGAGGGCCTTTCACTCACTCACCATAGGCAGGTTGGTGGTCTTTTTGTCTTCTACCGACTCCTCTCCGGCCTTGCTCCCCCAGCTCTCTCTGGGCTCTGTCCCCCAAATATTCCTACAGGTCGCACAAGATCTGCCTGCAACCCTCTTATGGTTAAACTCGCGAGATCTCGCGAGATCTTGTCGGGGAGGTCACGGTTTTTCGAAGCTGTCCACGATCTTCACGCACGCTCGAAGTTAAATCATTGTTCACAATTGTATTTTGTCGAAACTGTATTTATCTTTCGGTATGTGAACCTATAGTGTGCCCCTTGGAAATTTATTGGTGTTTATCTTTCATAAATTAATCGTTTCTGTTTGCCAGCCGGGTGTGAGGCCTTGCAGCCTCAGGCTTCCCCCGTCAAAGTTTGTTCCTTCCTTCACTGTTTTTGCTCAGTTTTTTTTATTTTCCTTTCTCCCCCAAACTTCACCGAACATCTACTCTTTGTCTAACATTGTAACCCCCACCCCCCCCCCCCACCCCGCACCAAAAACAAACAAAACAAAAAATTTTTATTTCCCTTTCTCCTGATGTGCTTTTGTCCCAACGTGCGCCTCTGTCCAGGTGCACTGTCCCGCCCTGCCCCCATTATCCCCATGCCTTCCACCTTTGGCCGTGTTCAAGTGACTCGTGGTTGTCCATCAAGGCCCTCTCCCCGTTGGTATTTTTGTGAATATAACATTGTTCTTCACGGTTCTGTTTAAATATGTTTAAACTTTCCCCTTCAGTGTTTTATTCAGTGGTTTATTACAACACGCTGTTTTTCTTCCTATTTAAAAGGATCCTTTCAATTTCCTCTTCAACTCATTCCATTTCAAAAAAATATTCAATCTCTTATAATTCTTTCTCACTACATGCTCCAAATTCTGATTCATTCCACCCCTCCTCCATCGTTCTTAAACGAATCGCTAACTTGAAAATCACAACAAACCCAATTTGTTATAAATGTTAATGTTCATCTTTCATTAAACATCCACTTTCTAAACTCCCCCCTTGCCCCTCCCCTCCTAAACTCCCCCCTTTCCCCTCCCCTCCAAATCTCCCCCCTGGCCCCTCCCCTCCAAATCTCCCCCCTTGCCCTTCCCCTCCTAAACTCCTCCCTTGCCCCTCCCATTCAAAACTCCCCCCCAACCCCTCCCCTTCAAATATCCCCCCCCAAACATCCCTCCCAAATTCTCCCTCCTCCCTCCTCCTTCTCAAAGCTGCCTCCTCCCCACTTCGTCTCCCTTCTATCTCATACCTCCACCTCCCCCAACCTGCTACTTTCCTCTGCCCCCCCCTCAAACAACCCCTCACTGTGCCTCATCCCATCACCATCAAACCTTTCGTCCTCCTCATCCTTCCCTTTCTTGTAACTCTTCTGTAATCTCTGACACACTATCAACTGCTCTTCCTACCTCCCCCTCATCCTTCATCTGACCCTACCCATCCCCTCCCCTGTCCTGCACCCGATGCCCCGCCTCTCTCCTCATTAACGGTATGGACCTCAAACATCCGGGGCCTTCGCTCAAACCTGATTGATCTCTCCATTCAGGGTGTTTCTGACAATCCAGACTTGATCTGCTTAACAGAAACTTTCCTCCTTCAAGATGTCTCTGATTCCTGAATATCTCTTCCTGGTTAGTCCCTCCTCCGGTATGATTGACCTGAGCCTCGTCCTGGTGGTGGGGTTGCTATCTTTATCAAAAACTCTCTTCCTCACTCTCCTTGCACTGCGCTCTCTCCACCCCACCCCCAGGAGTACCTCTGGCTATGGCTTCCTTTCCGCTCCCACCTTTTGTTCATATGTGTTCCGTACTGTCCTCCAAACAGTGATGACTCCATTTATATTTCGCTGTCGGACAACATGGACCAACTTCTATCAACTCATCCAAACTCTCTCTTCCTCATATGTGGCGACTTCAAATATCATCATGCCAGCTGGCTGGGTGTGGGTTCATCTCTCACCAGCCATGGCACCTCAGCAAAGGACTTCTGTGACTCATTGGGACTGACACAATCTGTCAATTTCCCGACCCGGATCTCAGTCAATGGAGTATCTTCTCTTCTGGACTTGGTTATGACTAACTTCCCTGAAAATGTCTGCTGCTCTTCTTCTGCTCCAATTGGTTCTTCTGGTCATGTGCTTGTTAAATTGGACATCTCTCTGGCCATTCTCAGAGAGCCTCCTCAGCACCGACGAGTCTGGCATTTCACTCAGGCTGACTGGCACGGTCTGCAAGCAGCCATCAATTATCTGGACTGGTCTCCCATCTCAACTGCCTAAGACATCAATTCTTCCTGGGAATTCTTCCAAAGCAAACTGCTCTCTCTCATGCAAAGATCTATCCCATCTCTTCTTCAGTTGTCTTACCCTTCTTCCCGTCGATGGTACACTGAGTCTTGTGGTGAGGCAGTTGCCCTGAAACAACTTGCCTTTGCCTCTTGGAAGGCAAATCCAACTGAAGGCAATCTCAGTTCCTTCCACCAAGCTCGGAACAAGTGTGTGTCTACCCTCAGGAGTGCGAGGAAGCACTATCTCTCCACACTCAAGATTGAACTCTCAAACCTGTCTCCTTCCTCCAAATCCTGGTGGCGAATGGTCAAATCCGTTTCTGGTGTTTGTTCCCCCTCCATTCCCTCCCTTACCTCAAATGGCTACACAGTTGAACCGCACGTGACAAAGCCGAATGCCTCAACTCTGTGTTTGCCTCAAAATCTTGTGTCCCAAACCCATCTCTCTCTGTTCCCTCCTTTCCCAGTCGAACCCAACTGCTCCTGGACTCTGTGTCCTTCTCTCCTGACAAGGTGGAGAGGTTTTTGTCAAACCTCGACTCTGATTCTGCAACTGGACCAAACAGCATCAGCCCACGGGTCCTAAAATCCTGCTCTGCCGCTCTATCTCACCCTCTCTCTGTTCTCTTCACCCTCTCCTTTGCTCAAGGTCATCTGCCAGCATCTTGGAAATCAGCAAACATTACCGCTTTACACAAAAAAGGTGCAAAAACAGATCCTTGCAACTACAGACCAATCAGCCTGCTTCCAATTATCAGCAAAGTCATGGAATCCATCATTGCTTCGGATATCAAATCCTTCCTCTTCTCCAATGGCTTGATCTCTGATCATCAATTTGGATTCAGACCAGATCATTCTACTCTGGACATGTTGCTTCTGCTGTCTCAACAATGGATGGAGGTCCTCAATGCCAAACAGGAAATCAGATCTGTCTCACTTGACATATCACGTGCCTTCGATACGGTCTGGCACCAAGCTCTGCTCACCAAACTCTCCTCCTATGGTATCCATGGAAATCTCCACAGGGACAATCACAGCGACAATCCATGGAAATCTCCACTCATGGCTTGCGGACTTCCTCTCTGGTCGTAGGCAACGTGTGGCACTGAATGGATTTCTCTCATCCCCCCTTCCTGTTCTGGCTGGAGTTCCCCAAGGTAGTGTTCTGGGCCCTGTGATATTTCTGGTCTTCATCAATGATCTCTCCGACTCTCTGGAAAATCCTCTCTATCTCTTTGCTGATGACTCCACTATCTGCCGCTCCATTCCACATCCCCCAGATCGGCAGTCTGCAGCCTCCTCACTCTCTGCAGACCTGGACAAAATCATAGACTGGTCAAACAAGTGGAACATGTCTTTCAATCCTGACAAATCTCACACTCTTACAATGTCTCTCCGAAAGGACTGACTGGAAAACCCTCCCATCTACTTTCTCAACAATCCTCTCCAAGAAGTTCTGTCGCTCAAGCTTTTGGGTCTCACTATCTGCCATGATTTTTCTTTGGAAAACCACATTTCCAAGCTGGCCTCCAAAGCCAGTCGCCGACTGGGCATCCTCCATCGTGCGAAGTCTTTCCTTGGCACACCTGAGCTCCTCACCACATACAAGGCTTTCATCCACAGCTCAATGGAATACTGTTCCCCCCTTTGGGCTGGTGCTCCTGCCTCACACCTACCTCGGCTTCTTGCTGTTGAATCCAAAGCTTTCAGAATCATTGGAATCTCCTGCGATGAAGTTAACTCCGAGAGCCTTTCACTCACTCATCGCAGGCAGGTTGGTGGTCTTTCTGTCTTCTACGGACTCCTCTCCGGCCTTGCGCCCCCAGCTCTCTCTGTGCTCTGTCCCCCCCAATATTCCTTCAGGTCGCACAAGATCTGCCTGCGACCCTCTTATGGTTAAACTGCCAAAATCTAGGCTCTCTGCTCACCTTCACTCTTTCATTGCCCTTTTCTCCTGCCTCTGGAACAAACTCCCCCACTCCCTTCAATCCCACTCCTCCCTCCAGGTCTTTAAAACAGCTGTTCACCACCATCTCTTATCTTTCCCCATCCAAAACCTTTATCTATTCTACCCCCGCTAATTCACCCGAGATACACTTTTTTTTTTTTCGAAATTCCAACCTCTTTCCTGGAAGTCTTTGCAGTGTTCATATGTTTTATACCTCTCCCACCTCCCCCCAAGCCCTCCCCCTCCCACATTTCTCCTGTCGCTGCTCTCAAATGTTGTGTTTGTGTCCTTCCCCCTCTCTCCCCATCTTGTCTACCACTCCCATTATTTTTTATGTTTTATGTGTCGGTTTGACTTTTTGTGTGATTAATGGTAGCTCTTTCACGAGCCTCGATCTTGTAAGGAAAAAAAAAAAAAAAAAAACGACCAAAATCAAGACCCTCTGCTCACCTTCACTCCTTCATTCTTCTTTTTCCCTGCCTCTGGAACAAACTCCGTCACTCTCTTCAATCCCACTCCTCCAGGTCTTTAAAACAGTTGTTCACCACCATCTCTCATCTTCCCCCATCCAAAACCTTGATCTTTTCTACCCCCGCTAATTTCACCCCAGATCCACTTTTTTGAAATACCAACTTCTTTCCTGGAAGTCCTTGCAGTGTCCATATGTTTTATACCTCTCCCACCTCACCCCCTTCCCATGCCTCCTCCCCCCAAAGCCCTCTCCCTCCCACAGATCTCCCGATGTCCCTGCTCTCAAATGTTGTGTTTGTGTGCTTCCCCTTCTCTCCCCATCGTCTACCGCTCCCCTTATAATATACTTTGTGTGTCTGTTTGATTTTTTTGTGTGATAAATGTTGGCTCTTTCACGAGCCTCGATCCTGTATACCAAAAAAAAACAAAAAAACGTGCGAAAACAAAAAAAAAATTCAATAAAGATTTCACGATTTAATTTCCTGAACCTATGAAATGCATTTTCTTTGGTCGGTGTATAAACGCTCCGAACGAAACAGGCATTACCTGGTTGCAAAGTAAAAATAGATTAAAACCAAACGTTATTAATAAATATTGTATTCCATAGTTAGTTTACATTATTATGTGCATTTTTGAAGTACTGTATTGTTTCAATCCATGGTTGGAAAAGAGTCAACTTGCTTTGAACAAACACTGTGTATACACCCCCAGGAACATTGAAAAATATAATTACACTTTGATTCGATCCTGAAATTCAGTATTGAGTCACTGTACTTTTACGAAGAAATAATATAAATAACGAAGTCCTGGGAACGTTCTCCCCTCTCCTTCTCCTCTCTCCTTCCCCTCTCTCCTTCTCCATGCCCACATAACAGTCAACACATTCAAAATGGCTGTTGGAATGCATTTTGCCGATTTTCGCAACTTTAGCTGAAACTGAGACTTGAACCACCCAGCGACTGTGATGGTAAAGCCGTGAGGGAGACTCAATGAATGGCCTTTATGTTACAGGCCTTTGAAAATGCATTTCGTTCTATAAACGGTAACTTTCATTGAATTTTATTCCCGTTTTTTTTTCAACCGAGTCTAAAACCATGTTAGCGACTGTGAAAAATGAAATAATATATCGAATTAGAGTTGAATTAAAACTGTGAGAGAGAGCAAGACACCACAGGCCCAACAAAAGAGGCCTCAAAGCTATGCTAGTAAACAAAATGGTGGATATTTGTATTTGAAGCCCCTCCCAGATCGGGTATAGGCACTCCCATGGACAGACAGACAGACAGACTCACAGACTCACTCACAGACAGACAGACAGACAGACAGTCAAATGTCTGCCCTGCCAGAGCTGCCCGGTCAACTGTAAGTGCTGTTATTGTGAAGTGGAAACGTCTATGAGCGACAACAGCTCAGCCCTGAAGTGGTGGGCTACACAAGCTCACAGAACGGGACCGCCGAGTGCTGAAGCACACAGAGCGTAAAAGTCATCTGTCCTCTGTTGCAACTCTCACTACCGAGTTCCAAACTGCCCCTGGAAGCAACGTCAGCACAACAACTGTTCGTCGGGAGCTTCATGAAATGGGTCTCCATGGCCGAGCATCCGCACACAAGCCAAAGATCGCCATGTGCAATGCCAAGCGTCAGCTGGAGTGGTGTAAATCTCGCCGCTATTGCACTCTGGAACAGTGGAAAGGCGTTCGCTGCAGTGATGAATCACGCTTCACCATCTGGCAGTCCGACGGACGAATCTGGGTTTGGTGGATGCCAGGAGAACGCTACCTGCCCGAATGCATAGTGCCAAATGTAAAGTTTGGTGGAGGAGGAATAATGGTCTAAGGCTGTTTTTCATGGTTTGGGCCAGGCCCATTAGTTCCAGTGAAGGGAAATGTTAACGCAACAGCATACAATGACATTCTAGACGATTGTGTGCTTCCATCTTTGTGGCAACAGTTTGGGGAAGGCCCTTTCCTGTTTCAGCATGGCAATGCCCCCACGCACAATGTGAGGTCCATACAGAAATGGTTTGTCGAGATCGGTGTGGAAGAACTTAACTGGCCTGCACAGAACCCTGACCTCGACCCTATCGAACACCTTTGGGATTAATTGGAATGCCGACTGCGAGCCAGGCCTAATTGCCCAACATCAGTGCCCGACCTCACTAATGCTCTTGTGGCTGAATGGAATCATTTCCCCACAGCAATGTTCCAACATCTAGTGGAAAGTCTTCCCAGAAGAGCGGAAGCTGTCATAGCAGGAAGGGGGGGGGGGGCACTCCATATTAATGCCCATGATTTTGGAAGGAGATGTTCGATGTTTGGGTGTCCGCATACTTTTGGTCATGTAGTGTATATATATATATATTCATATCTATCTGTGTGTGTGTGTCTATCTAATGTCTATCTGTCTGTCTGTCTGTCTGTTGTAAGAATTCTCTTGTGCAAAGTCTGTGTAATGCAAATTTGTATTGTCTGTCTGTCTATCGATGTGATTGATGTAAGAATGCGCATTTTGCTCCTTACGGAAGGGGGAGGGGAGGGGTGGACAGGGAGTTGGGGTTCAGAAGGGTTTTGGGGAGAGCAAAGATGGGACAGAGTTGGGGGAGGGGGGAGGTTGAGGACCTTTGGTGGGGAGAGGGGAAGGTGCGGTTGAGGTGTTGTCACAGGGTGGAGGGGTTGAGGAGTTATGGTGGGGAGAGGGCTTGAACCTTGAAGGCTTGTTGTGTGGTGGGGGGAGGGCTTGAAGGAGTTATGGTGGGGAGAGTGCTTGAAGGCTTGTTGTCGTGTGGAGGGCAGAAGTGGGATTGAAGCCTTCGGGTTGGGAGGGGAAGGTTGAGGACTTGACTTGGGGGTAGAGAGTGAGGCTTGATGAATTGGAGTTTTGGAGGAGGGCTTGAATACTTGTGGTTGAGGATTTATGGCTCAGGCTGGGCTGGTACTGAGGGTGGGGGGCAAGGTTGGTGTTTAGGACTTGAGTAAGAAGGGTTTGCGGACTTCAAGTCACATTTTACATGACGCCGAATCAATACCACTATACTGTCAAAGACCATTTCTGTCAAACTCCGCAATATTCCACACTTTATGGCAAACTAATTCCCTTAGAACAGCCCGGAAGAACCAGGTTATCTATTAGTCCTTTATAATATCAAATTACAACTCAAAACATGCTTAATATGCAATTCCAAAGGTGATCTTTCATTCCTTCAAAGAGAGCAAAATATTTTTCAGAGCGAACACGACTTGGAAAAGCAAAGTAATCACATTACCTGCAGAGGAACAAAAGCAGTTTTCTGGGCCACAATTTCCCTGAGGCCTCAGTAGTAAGAAGACATGTTTACAAAGGGACATAATTCTGAAAAATTCAGATTTTTTGCACCAACTAGGAAGATAGATCTTAGAAATCGGTATGACTAAAGCACACTGATGCGGAAAAAAGTTACGGCGATAAAAACAATACACTGGAATTTAGAGTTGGGGTGATTTGTGTTGCCGTCTCCGCTCATAACTTATGATGCTGAAATCTGTGATTTTATCAAAGTGGGGCATAGTAGTAGTAACAAGAGTGAAAATGTTATCGTTTCATCTGAACCCCCTTTGGGAGCCACAGATCACCCATGCCAAGAACCCACCGTTTGGCATAGTACGCAGATAGCCCCAGCTTTGCCTGGCTGTAGGTGGTCATTGCCCCATCACAGTGCAAAGGCCTCTGTTTTCAGGCCGATCTATGCTTCCATCCAAGGTGGCTTCATAACACCCCCAAGACAGTGTGTTGTGTCTTTGCGACATACCCTTTGCTAAAATTAGTCCACGAAACGTTTGGTTTCGACTACCCTTTTCAACTATCTGGCTTTGGAAGAGGCCATGGGGCTTGGGAAAGGCCCCATCACCAACACTTTTTTTCCCTCCACATATAGGGTGTGACCCTGCTGAATTGCGGCCTGCAGCAACAACCTATGAGGTACCAGCAGTTGAGATGACAATACAAGGCAACATAGACAAAATAGAGGATTGTGAAAGGACTGCAACCACAACGTACAAGGTTCCAGCAGTCGGTATGACAATACAACGTTGCAAATACAAGGCAACACAACCATACATCGGGGATTGCGAAAGGATTGTGATCCAATCCTTGTGGCGCACGAGGTTATGGGGAAGAAAGCAGATGGAACCACACACGGGCACATTCCAACGAACATCCTCCACAGTCCACGGCATCGCACAATGGCCGAGAAATACACGAGTGCAAAAGGCATGGGTCTATGCTCCATTTGGCGAGCGCACGGACTGCCACATCCTGCTGCAGAATGTCGATGAAGGCAACCTTGCCAGCGACATTGCAGATGTGGACTATCTTCCGGTTGGATGCCCAGGCGGGCTTCGTATTGAGCTGCAGCCCAGTCTCTGATGTCTCAGTTGACGACATCCACAAGTGGATCTTGCTTTCCGAGGACTAGTAGCACAGTGTCTGCTGCAGGCACCGTTCAAATGGCTTTCCTGGCAGGTATTTGAGCCCATGCGGCATCTGCCGGGCATCTTGTGAACCAACGTGTGCGGATTGTCTCCACATGCCCGTATACCGGGCGCGGGACTCTATCTTCCGCTAAACCATCCAGACGATTCTGACCCAAGACGACACGTCTTGGAGGTGCATCACGAGAATAACACTAACAACCACAAACCAAAGGCTGTAGTGGTTGCGAAGCTGGACACAGCTGACGTTCCACTGGAGGAGCTCTTTGCCAGGTTGCCCAAGTTTCTGGAAGACCTACAAAACGATGGCGTGGGGCTGTATGCGCTAGATGTGATGCAGGACTTCTCGGGGTGCCGAGACAGGGAGGCACTGTCGGATCATCTAGTGGACAACTACAACTACAACTTCCAACCGCCAGACCCACGCCTGCCACTGGACGAGCCCCCAAACAAGATTGTGGAGAACGAGGAACAGGTGGGGAAAAACTGTCTGTTGTTCCTGCTGGGGCAGCCCCTGTGCGGCTCGCTATGGCGCAGAAAATACTACAACGAGAAAGCATCTGAAAATTCAAAGTCCATCCACGTCCGTTTGTATTCAGACATCTTCTACTTCTTCCATATGCTCAAACCAACGTAAATAGTAAAAAAAGAAAAATACAAAATGAAAATTGATGATTTGATGCAGCCTTGTCCTTTAAGCTTTAGATCAAAAAAAAAATCAGCTAATAGCTTTTGATTGGTGAACCAATTCTGTGACCCAATATGCAAATTCTTAAAAGTTCAGGTCAAATTGGACAAAAATTGACCTTTATGCAACCTTGACCTTTTGATCTAAAAAAACCCCCCAAAAAACAATCAACTCCTACCTTCTGCTGAGTTAACCAATTCATTGACCCAATATGCAAATTATTTAAATTTCAGGTAAAAATTTGTAATTTTACACAACGTTTGCCTTTGACCTTTTGAGCTAAAAAAAAACAAAAAAAACAATCGACTTGTAGCTTTTGATTGGTGAACCAATTCAGTGACCCAATATTCAAATTTTTAAAATTTCAGGTCAATCAGATGAAAATTGACGATTTTATGTGACGCTGACTTTTGACCTTCTGACCAAATAATTAATTTGCCTTTTCGATGTTCTCATGATGAAGCTTTGTTGAAAATTTGATGATAAACTCAAATGGTAAGTTGAAATTTCAGATCAATTGAATGAAAATTTATGATTTTATGTGACGCTGACCTTTGACCTTTTGCACCATCGCCTATAATCATACATTTTCATCCAATTGACCTCAAATATAAATTTACCATTTCAGTTTGATCATCAAATTTTCAACAAATCTTTATTATGAGAATATGGAGAAGGCAAATTAATAATTTGCTCTAAAGGTCAAAGGTCAAGATTGCATGAAATCGTCAATTTTCATCCCATTGACCTGAAATTTAAAGCATTTGCATATTTGGTAATATAATTGTTTCACTAATCCAAAAAAAAGAAGTTCATTAATTTTTTAGATCGAAAGCTCAAAGGTCAAGGCTGCACAAAATCATCAATTTTTATTTTGTATTTTTTAAAAACTGATTTAGTTGGAAGTGTTTTTTTAAAGTTTGAACAGTTCGAACTGTACACTGTTTTTAAACTGTTAGTTGAGCATTTGTAAGAAGAAGAAGAAGACGTCTTTTGCTCAAGGTCATCTGCCAGCATCTTGGAAATCAGGCAACATCACCGCTTTACACAAAAAAGGTGCAAAAACAGATCCTTGCAACTACAGACCAATCAGCCTTCTCCCAATTATCAGCAAAGTCATGGAATCAATCATCGCTTCGGATATCAAATCCTTCCTCTTCTCCAATGGCTTGATCTCTGATCATCAATTTGGTTTCAGACCTGGTCACTCTACTCTGGACATGCTGCTTCTGCTGTCTCAACAATGGATGGAGGTCCTCAATGCCAAAAAGGAAATCAGAGCTGTCTCACTTGACATATCACGTGCCTTCGACACGGTCTGGCACCCCGCTCTGCTCACCAAACTCTCCTCCTATGGTATCCATGGAAATCTCCACTCATGGCTTGCGGACTTCCTCTCTGGTCGTAGGCAACGTGTGGCCCTGAATGGATTTCTCTCATCTCCCCTTCCTGTTCTGGCTGGAGTTCCCCAAGGTAGTGTTCTGGGCCCTGTGCTATTTCTGGTCTTTAACAATGATCTCTCCGACTCTCTGGAAAATCCTCTCTATCTCTTTGCTGATGACTCCACTCTCTGCCGCTCCATTCCTCTTCCCTCAGATCGGCAGTCTGCAGCCTCCTCACTCTCTGCAGACCTGGACAAAATCACAGACTGGGCAAACAAGTGGAACATGTCTTTCAATCCTGACAAATCTCACACTCTTACAATGTCTCTCCGAAAGGACCGACTGGAAAACCCTCCCATCGACTTTTTTTTTTTTTTTTTTGTATACAAGATCGAGGCTCGTGAAAGAGCTAACATTAATCACACAAAAAGACAAACCGACACACAAAACACAAAAAACAAGGGGAGCGGCAGACAAGATGGGGAGAGAGGGGGAAGGACACAAAAGAGAGGGGGAAGAGGGGGAAGGACACAAACACAACATTTGAGAGCAGGGACATCGGGAGGACTTGGGGGGAGGTGGGAGAGGAATAAAACATATGAACACTGCAAGGACTTTGGGGTGAATTACCGGGGGTAGAAAAGATCAAGGTTTTCGATGGGGGAAGATAAGAGATGGTGGTGAACAGCTGTTTTAAAGACCTGGAGGGAGGAGTGGGATTGAAGGGAGTGGGGGAGTTTGTTCCAGAGGCGGGAGAAAAGGGGAATGAAAGAGTGAAGGTGAGCAGAGAGCCTAGACTTTGGCAGTTTAACCATAAGAGGGTTGCAGGCAGATCTTGTGCGACCTGAAGGAATATTGGGGGGACAGAGCACAGAGAGAGCTGGGGGAGCAAGGCCGGAGAGGAGTCGGTAGAAGACAGAAAGACCACCAACCTGCCTGCGGTGAGTGAGTGAAAGGCCCTCGGTGTTGACTACATCGCAGGAGATTCCAATGATTCTGAAAGCTTTGGCCTCAACAGCATGAAGCCGAGCAAGGTGTGAGGCAGGAGCACCAGCCCAGAGGGGGGAACAGTATTCCATTGAGCTGCGGATGAAAGCCTTGTATGTGGTGAGGCCTTTCCTTTTCTTTCTTTCTCAACTTTCTCACTTTCTCAACATTGACTTTCTCAACAATCCTCTCCAAGAAGTTCTGTCGCTCAAGCTTTTGGGTCTCACTATCTGCCATGATCTTTCTTGGGAAAACCACATTTCCAAGCTGGCCCCCAAAGCCAGTCGCCGACTGGGCATCCTCCGTCGTGCGAAGTCCTTCCTCGGCACACCTGAGCTCCTCACCACATACAAGGCTTTCATCCACAGCTCAATGGAATACTGTTCCCCCCTTTGGGCTGGTGCTCCTGCCTCACACCTACCTCGGCTTCTTGCTGTTGAATCCAAAGCTTTCAGAATCATTGGAATCTCCTGCGATGAAGTTAACTCCGAGGGCCTTTCACTCGCTCACCGCAGGCAGGTTGGTGGTCTTTCTGTCTTCTACCGACTCCTCTCCGGCCTTGCTCCCCCAGCTCTCTCTGTGCTCTGTCCCGCAAATATTCCTTCAGGTCGCACAAGATCTGCCTGCAACCCTCTTATTGTTAAACTGCCAAAATCTCGGCTCTCTGCTCACCTTCACTCTTTCATTCCCCTTTTCTCCTGCCTCTGGAACAAACTCCCCCACTCCCTTCAATCCCACTCCTCCCTCCAGGTCTTTAAAACAGCTGTTCACCACCATCTCTTATCTTCCCCCATCGAAAACCTTGATATTTTCTACCCCCACTAATTCACCCCAGAGTCCATGCAGTGTTCATATGTTTTATACCTCTCCCACCTCCCCCCAAGTCCTCCCGATGTCCCTGCTCTCAAATGTTGTGTTTGTGTCCTTCCCCCTCTCTCCCCATATTGTCTGCCGCTCCCCTTGTTTTTTGTGTTTTGTGTGTCGGTTTGACTTTTTGTGTGATTAATGTTAGCTCTTTCACGAGCCTCGATCTTGTATCCCAAAAAAAAAAAAAAAAAATACAAACAGACGCGGATGGACTTTGCATTTTCAGATGCTTTCTCATTTTCACTCTTAAAGGTAATTATTACCTCCGCCACCAAAGGTGGATGGAAGTTATGTTTTCACCCCTGTCTGTCTGTCCGTTTGTTTGAGATATTTTGTTCACAAACAAATAAACAAAGTTGTGAACGGATTCGACAAAATTTGGCGGAGATGTAGCGTATGTGACAAGCACGAAATGATGAGATTTTGGTGAAGATCAGGATCCGGATCCGGCTAGTCGAATTTTTAAAGTGATTCTTCACCATTGGGAGGTCGGGCCAAAAACGATACATAACAGGATATCTCAAAAAGTTGTGGACGGATTTGGACGAAACTTGGTGGACCGGTTGGGTGTCTGACAAGGACAAATAGATTCGATTTTGGTGAAGATCTGAATATGGATTCGGATATGAGAATTATAATTTATAACCCCCACATTAATGTTAATGTCATTAACCCCCACAAGCCCCCCCAAAAGGTCATTAGCCCCCACAAGCCTACCCAAAAGGTAATTAACCCCCACGAGCCTACCCAAAATGTCATGAACCCCCACAAGCCCACCCAAAAGGTCATTAACCCCCACAAGCCTACCCAAAATGTCATTAACCCCCACAAGCCTACCCAAAATGTTCACTTGACAAGCCTACCCAAAAGGTTATTAGCCCCCACAAGCCTACCCAAAATGTCATTAACCCCCACAAGCCCACCCAAAAGGTCATTAGCCCCCACAAGCCTACCCAAAATGTCATTAACCCCCACAAGCCTACCCAAAATGTCATTAGCCCCCACAAGCCTACCCAAAAGGTCATTAACCCCCACAAGCATACCCAAAATGTTCACTTGACAAGCCTACCCAAAATGTCATTAACCCCCACAAGCCTACCCAAAATGTCATTAACCCCCACAAGCCTACCCAAAATGTCATTAGCCCCCACAAGCCTACCCAAAAGGTCATTAACCCCCACAAGCCTACCCAAAATGTTCACTTGACAAGCCTACCCAAAATGTCATTAACCCCCCAAGCCTACCCAAAAAATCATTAGCCCCCACAAGCCTACCCAAAAGGTAATTAACCCCCACAAGCCTACCCAAAAGGTCATTAGCCCCCACAAGCCTACCCAAAAGGTCATTAGCCCCCACAAGCCTACCCAAAAGGTCATTAGCCCCCACAAGCCTACCCAAAATGTCATTAACACCCACAAGCCTACCCAAAAGGTAATTAACCCCCACAAGCCTACCCAAAAGGTAATTAACCCCCACAAGCCTACCCAAAAGGTCATTAGCCCCCACAAGCCTACCCAAAAGGTCATTAACCCCCACAAGCCTACCTAAAAGGTAATTAACCCCCACAAGCCTATCCAAAAGGTCATTAACACCCACAAGCCTACCCAAAAGGTCATTAGCCCCCACAAGCCTACCCAAAATGTCATTAACACCCACAAGCCTACCCAAAAGGTAATTAACCCCCACAAGCCTACCCAAAAGGTCATTAGCCCCCACAAGCCTACCCAAAAGGTCATTAGCCCCCACAAGCTTACCCAAAGGTCATTAGCCCCCACAAGCCTACCCAAAAGGTAATTAGCCCCCACAAGCCTACCCAAAAGGTCATTAACCCCCACAAGCCTACCCAAAATGTTCACTTGACAAGCCTACCCAAAAGGTCATTAACCCCCACAAGCCTACCCAAAAGGTCATTAGCCCCCACAAGCCTACCCAAAATGTCATTAACCCCCACAAGCCCACCCAAAAGGTCATTAGCCCCCACAAGCCTACCAAAAATGTCATTAACCCCCACAAGCCTACCCAAAATGTCATTAGCCCCCACAAGCCTACCCAAAAGGTCATTAACCCCCACAAGCCTACCCAAAATGTCATTAACCCCCACAAGCCTACCCAAAATGTTCACTTGACAAGCCTACCCAAAATGTCATTAACCCCCACAAGCCCACCCAAAAGGTCATTAGCCCCCACAAGCCTACCCGAAAGGTAATTAACCCCCACAAGCCTACCCAAAAGGTCATTAGCCCCCACAAGCCTACCCAAAAGGTCATTAGCCCCCACAAGCCTACCCAAAATGTCATTAACACCCACAAGCCTACCCAAAAGGTCATTAGCCCCCACAAGCCTACCCAAAATGTCATTAACACCCACAAGCCTACCCAAAATGTCATTAACACCCACAAGCCTACCCAAAATGTCATTAACCCCCACAAGCCTACCCAAAATGTCATTAACACCTACAAGCCTACCCAAAAGGTAATTAACCCCCACAAGCCTACCCAAAAGGTCATTAGCCCCCACAAGCCTACCCAAAAGGTAATTAACCCCCACATGCCTACCCAAAAGGTAATTAGCCCCCACAAGCCTACCCAAAAGGTCATTAACCCCCACAAGCCTACCCAAAAGGTCATTAACCCCCACAAGCCTACCCAAAAGGTCATTAACCCCCACAAGCCTACCCAAAAGGTCATTAATCCCCACAAGCCTACCCAAAAGGTCATTAGCCCCCACAAGCCTACCCAAAAGGTCATTAGCCCCCACAAGCCTACCCAAAATGTCATTAACCCACACAAGCCTACCCAAAAGATCATTAACCCCCACAAGCCTACCCAAAAGGTCATTAACCCCCACAAGCCTACCCAAAAGGTCATTAACCCCCACAAGCCTACCCAAAAGGTCATTAACCCCCACAAGCCTATCCAAAAGGTCATTAGCCCCCACAAGCCTACCCAAAAGGTCATGAACCCCCACAAGCCTACCCAAAAGGTCATTAACCCCCACAAGCCTTCCCAAAAGGTCATTAACCACCACAAGCCTACCCAAAATGTCATTAACACCCACAAGCCTACCCAAAAGGTCATTAACCCCCACAAGCCTACCCAAAAGGTCATTAAACCCCACAAGCCTACCCTAAAGGTCATTAACCCCCACAAGCCTACCCAAAAGGTCATTAACCCCCACAAGCCTACCCAAAAGGTCATTAACCCCCACAAGCCTATCCAAAAGGTCATTAGCCCCCACAAGCCTACCCAAAAGGTCATTAACGCCCACAAGCCTACGCAAAAGGTCATTAACTCCCACAAGCCTACCCAAAAGGTCATTAACCCCCACAAGCCTACGCAAAAGGTCATTAACCCCCACAAGCCTACCCAAAAGGTCATTAGCCGCCACAAGCCTACCCAAAAGGTCATTAACCCCCACAAGCCTACCCAAAATGTCATTAACCCCCACAAGCCCACCCAAAAGGTCATTAGCCCCCACAAGCCTACCCAAAAGGTAATTAACCCCCACGAGCCTACACAAAAGGTCATTAGCCCCCACAATCCTACCCAAAAGGTCATTAGCCCCCACAAGCCTACCCAAAAGGTCATTAGCCCCCACAAGCCTACCCAAAATGTCATTAACACCCACAAGCCTACCCAAAGGGTCATTAGCCCCCACAAGCCTACCCAAAATGTCATTAACCCCCACAAGCCTACCCAAGTTTAATACCACGTGTGTTCGCTTCAAAAGGGGCGTCTATAAGACCCGGGACAACCGGGGCGCACGGACACTCCAGCGGAACTCACTGTGACATAGTCCTGTAGTTTGAATGGTATGTACGCCCCTAAATGCTGCGCTGACTGTCCTCTCTATTGGACCATTGCCATATTGAATCGACCATTGCTCATGAAATACTCTGATTTTAATGCCTGTTGCATGAATGTATTTTTACAGGATGTACTTCAGATCTAAATGATATTAAACCTACCCAGAGGTCAAGTTGTGTCTGAGCTTGATTTTCACGACATTTAATATCATTTAGATCGCCGGAATGGCTGACCACAAGATGATCGTGGTACCAATTCTCGGAGCCGACTCTCAAGCTGAGGGATCAGCATCGGAGTTCACTCACTGGCTCAAAACGCTGGAGAATTATTTTGCTGCTCACGAAACAGAGCCCACCGCTGTGATGAAGCTGTCCGTGTTACAGTCGAAGGTCTATCACACCGTGTTCCGGAACATAGCTCGATTTGAGACGTACGCTACGGCACTAGCCGAGCTGAAGCGCTTATACGTAAAAACACGGAGCGCTGTGCACGGCCGGCATCAACTCTCCCAGCAGCGACAACAACCATCTGAATCGATCGATCGCTACGCGCAGGAGTTGCGCTCCCTGTTGGCGGACTGCGTGCAGGACGTACGGAACCACGAGCAAGTGCAAGACGACTTGCTCCGAGATTCATTCATCTCCGGAATTAGTTCTGGGGTCTTGCGGCTCCGACTCCTGGAGGTCGCGGATCTGACATTTACGGAAGCACTACGGCTGGCGCGCGTATATACAGATGCCCGAGAACAATCCACCACATACGATCACCCACGAGTCGTGGTGGGGGCCTCTCAACTCGCGCGACCGGAGAGGGCTACCGCCGAGGATACGGAGGAGGACCCGACCACCACGGCCGAGACTCCGGGTGCTCCTGAAGCAAACTCCGCTTCCGGCCTCACTGCTGCCGCCGCTGCCCGGCCACGGCCTGACCGGTATGCAAAATGTTATTTTTGCGGGAATCGGCAGCACCCTCGCTGAGCCGCTCGAGCTACATGCACACTGCTCTAGCTGTTCGGACATGCAGCAGCCCTCGCTCGTGCAATGCCGCACAGCTGACAGGCTCGTCAGCCAACGGCTACCATGTTGCAAAGGTCTGCAGGAAGGCCGCTCGGGGCACGCGTCCCCGCGCGACCTTGAATGGGCTCATCGCAGAGCCAACGGATCGAGCGCCTGAGGGGGCGCCTCACTCGGCTTTGATGAGCCGCTCTCCTTCTCGCGGGCCTCTGGCTGCATGCCCGACCTTGGTGAGATACACCGGGCCGCCGAAACAAATGGCGCGAACGCGACCGGCCGCAGCGCGACCGACCTTGACTGGCGTTTGAACGCCTACTTCAAACAAGCGACATGCTCCTGCTGTGGAAACTCCTCTCGATGTGCGGCAAACGCAGCACAAATTACATGCACCCACTTTGGCATATGAATCTGCAGACGGCAGAGATCCTTCTCATGTGACTCGAGCGCCATCTGACGGCGGCTCTTACGAATTGCATGCACTCACTTTGGCATATGAATCTGCAGACGGCAGAGATCTTTCTCACGTGACTCGAGCGCCATCTGGCGGCGGCTCTGACGACCGACACACACCCACTCTAGCAAATGAATCTGCTGATGAGCCAACTGACTTCAATGCTCCTGCTGAGGCCCAACCTGCCGACGCTGCCCGAAGGATTGCAGCCGGCGTGGGATCCACCCGCGAGGCGCGATCTTCTCGCCCGGCCGGTACAATACCTGCCGGGTCTGCCGGCCTTGCGCAGGCCATCATTCCGCTCACGGTCGCGGGCGTTTTTGCGCAAGCTTTGATTGACACGGGGTCCACGGATAGTTTTATCGATCAGCGACTCGTGCATCAACATGGGTGGCCGGTTCTCGGGACAACCCGCCGGATCTTCATGGCCTCTCAGGGACTTCGGTTGAGCACAAAAGGGGCGTGTCGATTGAAACTTGCGATAAAGGGACGCACGTTCCCGGACGTGTATCTCATGATATTACCTGCTTTATGCGCTGACGTTCTGTTAGGACTTGATTTCCTAAAGCGGCATGGATGTTTGGAAATAGACTTCAGTGGGCCGGACACGCTCGCTGTGTGCGCCCTCGCTCAAATGGACATGGAGCCTCTCTCACTGTTCCCCAACCTGACCACTGATTGTACCCCTGTAGCCGTCCAATCGCGGCGCTACTCTCGCGCGGACGCGCAATTCATTGCGGAAGAAACGGCCCTGCTCTTAAAGGACGGTATTATAGAACACAGTAGGTCACCGTGGCGGGCCCAAGTCTTAGTGGTGCGGAGTGAGGCCCACCGCCGGCGCATGGTAATCGACTATTCGCAAACGATTAATCGTTTTACACAGCTGGATGCCTACCCCTTACCGGGGATGGACGCCCTGGTATGCCAGGTGGCCCTGTATTCCGTTTATAGCACTCTCGATCTGCGTAGTGCGTATCATCAAGTCCCCATCTCTAGGGCTGATTGCGTCTTTACAGCCTTTGAATCAGGTCAGTGGTTGTACCAGTTCACGCGACTTCCCTTTGGGGTAACTAATGGAGTCGCTTGTTTTCAGAGGGCTATGGATGACCTCGTTGCGAAGGAGAATTTGACCGATGTCTTTGTCTATCTGGACAATCTTACGGTTTGTGGGTATGACCAGGAGCATCACGACGCTAATCTGAAACGCTTCCTCGAGGTCGCGCGGAAATATCGCCTAACCATGAATGCGGCTAAGTGTCGATACTCTCTACGCACGGTAGACCTTTTGGGGTACACCGTGACCCATGGCTCTGTCTCTCCGGATAAGGAGCGTCTGTGCCCTTTGCTCGATATGGCTCCGCCTAGCGATCGGGCTTCGCTGAAACGCGCTCTCGGGCTGTTCGCCCACTATTCAAAGTGGGTGCAAAATTTCTCCGCGAAGCTCCGCCCCCTCGTGGCCTGCGACACTTTCCCCATGGGCCCGACCGCCCTGGCGGCCTTCGAGGGCCTTAAAGTCGACATCGCTGGCGCCGCTGTCGCGACGATTGACGAGAGTGCCTCTTTCGTTTTGGAGAGTGATGCCTCAGATCATGCGATAGCGGCGACTCTCTCCCAAGAGGGCCGCCCTGTGGCTTTCTTCTCGCGGACTCTCACCTCCGCCGAGCGGAGGCATTCGTCTGTTGAAAAGGAAGCGTACGCGATCGTTGAATCAATTCGGCGATGGCGGCCGTATCTGCTTGGGCGGTGTTTCCAAATCGTCACGGACCAACAGAGCGTTGCGTTTATGTACGACACCTTACATGCTCAGCGCATTAAGAATGAGAAAATCACCCGTTGGTGTATCGAACTCGCCGACTTCTGCTTCACCATCAAATACCGCCCGGGGAAGGATAACCTGGTCGCTGACACCTTATCGAGGCCGGCCACTTGCGCGGGGGTTGTAACTTTGGAGGGGCTGCGCACTTTGCACGGCACTATGTGTCATCCCGGGGTAACGCGCTTCGCGCATTTTGTGCGCGAGGGCAATCTGCCGTACTCGATTGAGGACATCCGCCGCATCTGCCATGATTGCGCGATCTGTGCGGAACTCAAACCGCGTTTTTATAACCCTCTTATGGGGACACTCGTTAGGGCTACTAGACCGTGGGAGCGCTTGGCGAAGGACTTCAAAGGGCCGCTGCCAATGTCGAGCAACTCTCGCTATCTGCTCACTATCGTCGATGAGTATTCACGATTCCCCTTTGCTTACACGTGCGGGGATATGTCGGCTGCCACAGTTATTCGGTGCCTGCAGAATTTGTTTTCTATGTTCGGGTATCCGGCCTACGTGCATACCGATCGGGGTGCTGTGTTCCTGTCCCAGGAGGTGAGGGGCTACTTGCTCCAGCATAATGTCGCTTCGAGCTACACCACCCCGTACCGGCCCCAAGTGAATGGGCAGATCGAACATTTTAATGGGATTATATGGAGGGCCGTCATGCTGAGCCTCCGGACCCTCGGCCGAGGCCTCGATAAATGGGCGTGGTCGCTACCTGCCGCTCTAAACTCGATCCGGGCTCTCCTATGTACCGCCACCAACCAGACTCCTCATGAACGACTGTTCCACCACCCTAGAGGCTCCGGCAGTATCCAATCTTTACCCAGCTGGCTCGCTGAACCGGGGCCCGCCTATCTCAAACGAGCGGTTCACGCTAGCAAGTACGACCCCCTTGTTGACAAGGTGCAGGTCCTCCAGGCTAATCCCGAGCATGCTCGCGTGTTAACGGCGGATGGCCGCGAGTCTACTGTCTCCGTACGCCATCTAGCCCCATGTGGGGACGACGACAGGGATATCGACGAACCCGTCTACGAGTCTATGGACTCTACCGAAGCTTCCCCTATGGAACTACCACCGTTACTTCCGTCGTTCCCCACTCCCGTGCCCGAAGGCGCTGGGGCGCCCCCTCCGACTCCCACCTCCGGCGGCTATTCCGACGCGGGGGACTCCGGGCTTGGGGACGCTGTGCCCGCTACATTCCGAACACGAACTGGCAGGGAAGTTCGCCGCCCCGACCGCTACGGGTGGACCGACTGACGTGGATTGACGTGACCCATTCGATTATTGCTGATGCTTGCTTGCAACCTGCCGAGCGGCAGTATAGTTCTAACGGCGGGGAGAATGTAGTGAAATTATACCAAGGTGAACCCAGGGTGTGCTCGCTTCAAAAGGGGCGTCTATAAGACCCGGGACAACCGGGGCGCACGGACACTCCAGCGGAACTCACTGTGACATAGTCCTGTAGTTTGAATGGTATGTACGCCCCTAAATGCTGCGCTGACTGTCCTCTCTATTGGACCATTGCCATATTGAATCGACCATTGCTCAGGAAATACTCTGATTTTAATGCCTGTTGCATGAATGTATTTTTACAGGATGTACTTCAGATCTAAATGATATTAAACCTACCCAGAGGTCAAGTCGTGTCTGAGCTTGATTTTCACGACAGTCATTAGCCGCCACAAGCCTACCCAAAAGGTAATTAACCCCCACGAGCCTACCCAAAAGGTCATTAGCCCCCACAAGCCTACCTAAAAGGTCATTAGCCCCCACAAGCCTACCCAAAAGGTCATTAGCCCCCACAAGCCTACCCAAAATGTCATTAACCCCCACAAGCCTACCCAAAATGTCATTAACACCCACAAGCCTACCCAAAAGGTAATTAACCCCCACAAGCCTACCCAAAAGGTCATTAACACCCACAAGCCTACCCAAAAGGTCATGAACCCCCACAAGCCTACCTAAAAGGTAATTAACCCCCACAAGCCTACCCAAAAGGTCATGAACACCCACAAGCCTACCCAAAAGGTCATTAACACCCACAAGCCTACCCAAAATGTCATTAGCCCCCACAAGCCTACCCAAAAGGTCATTAACCCCCACAAGCCTACCCAAAAGGTAATAAAAAAAACAATTTTGTATTTCCCAAAACTTTCCACTTCAAATCAGAACATTTTGATAAATACCAACAAAATGAAGAGTTTAAGACTCTCTGCTCACCTTCACTCCTTCATTCCTCTTTTGTCCCGCCTCTGGAACAAACTCCCTCACTCTCTTCAATCCCACTCCACCCTCCAGGTTTTTAAAACAGCTGTTCACCACCATCTCTTATCTTCCCCCATCCAAAACCTTGATCTTTTCTACCCCCAATAATACACCTCAAATCCACCTCTTTCAATCTCCAACATCATTCCTGAAATTTCGAGTCGTGTTCATTTGTTTTATACCATTCCCCACCTCCCCCAGCCCTATCCCTTCCACAGATCTACCGACGTCCCTGTTCTGTCCTGTCGTTGTGCTCCTGTGCTTCCCTCTCCCCCACCCCCACCCCCCCCCCCCTCCTGTCTCCTGCTCCCTTTATTTTTTTTTTTTTTTTTTTTTTTGTATACTGAATCGAGGCTCGTGAAAGAGCTAACATTTACTTCACAAACAAATCAACCAGACAAACAAAATATATAAAAAGAGGGAGCGGAAGACAAGATGGGGAGAGAAGGGGAAGCACACAAACACAACATTTGAGAGCAGGGAGATGTGTGGGAGGGAGAGGGCTTGGGGGGAGGAGGCGTGGGAAGGGGGAGGGGTGGAAGAAGTATAAAACACAAGGACACCAAGGACTTCCAGGACAGAAGTTGGTATTTCAAAAAAGTGGATCTGGGGTGAAATTAGCGGGGGTAGAAAAGATCCAGGTTTTGGATGGGGGAAGATAAGAGATGGTGGTGAGCAGCTGTTTTAAAGACCTGGAGGGTGGAGTGGGATTGAAAAGAGTGAGGGAGTTTGTTCCAGAGGCGGGACAAAAGAGGAATTAAGGAGTGAAGGTGAGCAGAGAGTCTTGATTTTGGCAGTTTAACCATAAGAGGGTTGCAGGCAGATCTTGTGCGACCTGTAGGAATATTTGCGGGACAGAGCCCAGAGAGAGCTGGGGGGGAGTAGCAAGGCCAGAGAGGAGTCGGTAGAAGACGGAAAGACCACCAACCTGCCTGCGGTGAGTGAGTGAGAGGCCCTTGGAGTTCGCTTCATCGCGGGAGATTCCAATGATTCTGAAATGTTTTACGTGTCCAGGCATGTTTTCGTGCTTGATGTGTTAGCTCTTACACGAGCTCTGACTTTGTATACAAAAAAACATAAGATACAAGTACAGATACATTCAAAGTACACCACCCCCATGCCAAATAATTAAATATCCTGCAGCGCGGCATTGCCGGGGCGCCTCTGGCGTCCGGCAATACCGCAGTGCAGCTCATTGAGGCTGCATTGGGAGGGAGAGGTGCACACTAATTGATTGATTAATCGTATAATTAAAATCAATTAAAGATGATCACAAAATATTTTCTTCATCAATTGGCTAATAGCATAACTAAACCACCAGTGCTTCATCCGAAGATGTATCTTTTAGAAATTTAATTAAATAAGTCATTAATAAAAAATTAAATAATTAATTGATTAATCAATAAATAATTAATCGATTAATCAATAAATAATTAATCGATTAATTGATGAATCAATAAATCAAAAATATCCTTGAAAGCCACATCACCTGGTCACCATCATGTCCAAATATTAGCTTACCAGCTCAAAAGGTGCCTGAGATATTGCCCAGATGAGAAAGAAAATAAATAAATGATCAATAATGAAAATAAATAAATAATAATCATTAAAAAATTAAATTATTAATCAATTCGGTCACAGAACACATAAACCACCACCATTTCATCAGAATCTGTAACTGAAAAAAAAAAAAAAACTTTTTTAGTAATTAATAGAATAATTAAATAATTAATCCATTAATTGATTAATTGATTGATCAATAAATCAAAAATATCCTTGATAGCCGCATCACTTGGTCACTCATGTCCAAATATTAGCTTCCGAGCTCAAAACTCACTCACTCACTCACTTACTCACTGGGACTGACACAATCTGTCAATTTCCCGACCCGGCTCTCAGTCAACAGAGCATCTTCTCTTCTGGACTTGGTTATGACTAACTTCCCTGAAAATGTCTGCTGCTCTTCTTCTGCTCCAATCGGATCATCTGATTATGTGCTTGTTAAAGTGGACATCTCTCTGGCCATTCTCAGAGAGCCTCCTCAGCGCCGACGAGTCTGGCATTTCACTCAGGCTGACTGGCACGGTCTTCAAGCAGCCATCAATCATCTGGACTGGTCTCCCACCTCTACCACCTCTGACATCAACTCATCCTGGGAATTCTTCCAAGGTAAATTGCTCTCTCATGCACAGATTTATCCCATCTCATCTTCAGTTGTCATACCCTTCCTCCCGTCCATGGTACACGGAATCTTGTGGTGAGGCTATTGCCCAGAAACAACTTGCTTTAGTCTCCTGGAAAGCAAATCCAACGGAAGGAAATCTCATTTCCTTTCACAAATCCCGAAACAAGTGTGTGTCCACCCTCAGGAGAGCCAGGAAACAATATCTCTCCGTTCTCAAGACCGAACTCTCTTATCTGTCTCCCTTTTCCAAATCCTGGTGGTGTCTGGTCAAATCTGTTTCTGGTGTTTGTTCCCCCTCCATCCCCTCCCTTACCTCAAACGGCAACACAGCTGACTCCGCACGTGAAAAAGCTGAATGCCTCAACTCTGTGTTTGCCTCTAAATCTTGTGTCCCAAACCCATCCCTCTCTGTACCCACCATACCCAGTCGTACCCAGCTGCTCCTGGACTCCGTGTCCTTTCCTCCTGACAAGGTGGAAAAGTTTCTGTCAACCCTCGACTCTGATTCTGCAACTGGACCTGACGGCATCAGCCCACGGGTCCTAAAATCCTGTTCTTCCGCTCTTTCTCTCCCTCTCTCTGTTCTCTTCACCCTCTCTTTTGCTCAAGGTCAACTGCCATCTGCTTGGAAATCAGCCAATATCACCGCTTTGCACAAAAAAGGTGCAAAAACAGATCCTAGCAACTACAGACCAATCAGCCTTCTCCCAATTATCAGCAAAGTCATGGAATCCATCATTGCTTCGGATATGAAATCTTTCCTCTTCTCCAATGGCTCGATCTCTGATCATCAATTTGGTTTCAGACCAGGTCACTCTACTCTGGACATGCTGCTTCTGCTGTCTCAACAATGGATGGAGGTCCTCAATGCCAAACAGGAAATTAGAGATGTCTCCCTCGACATATCACGTGCCTTCGATACGGTCTGGCACCCCACTCTGCTCACCAAACTCTACTCCTTTGGTATCCATGGAAATCTCCACGCATTGCTGGTGGACTTCCTCTCTAGTCGTAGTCAACGTGTGGCCCTGAATGGGTTTCTCTCATCTCCTCTTCCTGTTCAGGCTGGAGTTCCCCAAGGCAGTGTTCTGGGCCCTGTGCTTTTTCTGGTCTTCATCAATGATCTCTCTGACTCTTGAAAATCCTCTCTATCTCTTTGCTGATGACTCCACTCTCTGCTGCTCCATTCCTCATCCCTCAGATCGGCAGTCTGCAGCCTCCTCACTCTCTGCAGACCTGGACAAAATCACAGACTGGTCAAACAAGTGGAACATGTCTTTCAATCCTGACAAATCTCACACTCTTACGATGTCTCTCCGAAAAGACCGAATGGACAACCCTCCCATCTACTTTCTGAATAATCCTCTCCAAGAAGTTCTGTCACTCAAGCTTTTGGGTCTCACTATCTGCCATGATCTTTCCTGGGAAAACCACATTTCCAAGCTGGCCTCCAAAGCCAGTCGCCGACTGGGCATCCTCCGTCGTGCGAAGTCCTTCCTTGGCACACCTGAGCTCCTCACCACATACAAGGCTTTCATCCGCAGCTCAATGGAGTTCTGCTCTCCCCTCTGGGCTGGTGCTCCTGCCTCACACCTAGCTTGTCTTCATGCTGTTGAAACCAAAGCATTCAGAATCATTGGAATCTCCCGCGATGACGCTATCTCTGAGGGCCTTTCACTTAATCACCGCAGGCAGGTTGGTGGTCTTTCCGTCTTCTACCAACTCCTCTCTGGCCTTGCTCCCCCAGCTCTCTCTGGGCTCTGTCCCCCCAATATTCCTTCAGGTCGCACAAGATCTGCCTGCAACCCTCTTATGGTTAAACTGCCAAAATCAAGACTCTCTGCTCACCTTCACTCCTTCATTCCTCTTTTCTCCCGCCTCTGGAACAAACTCCCTCACTCTCTTCAATCCCACTCCTCCCTCCAGGTCTTTAAAAAGGCTGTTCACCACCATCTCTTATCTTCCCCAATCCAAAACCTTGATCTTTTCTACCCCGGCTAATTTCACCCCAAATCCACTTTTTTGAGGTGACTTTTGACTTCTTTCCTGGAAGTCCTTGGTGTGCTTGCGTTTTATACCTATCCTGCCTCCCCCCAGGCCCTCTCCCTCCAAAAACATCTTGCGATGTCCCTGCTCTCAAATGTTGTGTTTGTGTGCTTCCTCCCCTTCTCTCCCCATCTTGTCGACCGCTCCCCTTTTTATATACTTTGTTTGCTTGTTTGTTTGATTTGTTTGTTTGATAAATGTTAGCTCTTTCACAAGCCTCGACTCTGTATACAAAAAAAAAGAAAAAAGGTGCCTGAGATATTGGCCAAATCCGCACAGATCACAAAGATCACAAAGATTTGTTTGTGAAACAAATTTTGTTTGCAGTATATAAATGATTCAGTATTCAGTATTCAGTATTCAGTAGATTTCAGTATTTAGTAGATCAGTATTCAGTATTCAGTATATTTAAAAAAAAAAAAAAAAAAAAAAAATGAGAAAGAAAATAAATAAATGATTAATAATGAAAATAAATAAATAATAATCATAAAAAAATTAAATTATTAATCAATTCGGTCAAAGAACACATGAACCACCACCATTTCACCGGAATCTGTAACTATAAAAAAAAAAATCGTCATTAATCGAATAATTAAATAATTAATCGATTAATTGAGTAATTGATTAATTAATAAATCAAAAATATCCTTTGCAGCCAAATCACCTGGTCATTGGCATGTCCAAATATCAGCTTCCTAACTCAAAAGGTGCCTGAGTTAATAGTCAGAAGAGAAAGGAAATTTGATTAATTAAATAAGTACTTAATTAATCGCTAATAATTAAATAACTCCTCAATTAATTGATTATTCAAAAAACAAAAAATACCGTTTTTGACAAAGGGCTTGCTCACTACTGTGCCGAAATTTCAGCTTCCTCGCTCAAAGGATGGCTGAGATATCGTCCGGACACACAAACAAGAAAACAAGAAAGCAAGAAAACAAGAAAGAAAACAAGAAAGAAAACAAACAAACAGAGTGAAAACTGAGTACTCCCTTTCAGCGTGCGTCATTGCCGAGCCCCCTTCGGTGCCCAGCAATGACGATTTGCAATGCCTGGAGATGACATAGGAAAGGTGCGGTGTACAACAAGTACAGATACATTCAAAGTGCACCACCCCCATGCCAAATAATTAAATATCCGACAGCGCGGCATTGCCGGGGCGCCTCCGGCGTCCGGCAATACTGCAGTGCAACTCATAAAGGCTGCATTGGGAAGGAGAGGTGTACACTAATTGATTGATTAATTGTATAATTAAAATCAATAAAAGATTATCACAAAATATTTTCTTAATCAATTGGCTAAGAGCATAACGAAACCACAAGTGCTTCATCCGAAGATGTATCTTTTAGAAATTTAATTAAATAAGTCATTAATAAAAAATTAAATAATTACTTGATTAATCAATAAATAATTAATCAATTAATCAATAAATAATTAATCGATTAAATGATTAATCAATAAATCACAAATATCCTTGATAGCCACATCACTTGGTCACTGTCATGTCCAAATATTAGCTTCCCAGCTCAAAAGGTTCCTCAGATATTGGCCAAATGAGAAAGAAAATAAATAAATGATTAATAATGAAAATAAATAAATTATAATCATTAAAAAATTAAATTATTAATCAATTAGGTCACAGAACACATAAACCACCACCATTTCATCAGAATCTGTAATTGAAAAAAAATAATTTTTTTTTAGTAATTAATCGAATAATTAAATAATTAATCGATTAATTGATTAATCAATAAATCAAAAATATCCTCGATAGCCACATCACTTGGTCACTCATATCCAAATATTAGCTTCCGAGCTCAAAAGGTGCCTGAGATATTGGCCAAATGAGAAAGAAAATAAATAAACAAGGACACATACATTCAAAGTACACCGCCCCCATGCCAAATAATTAAATATCCTGCAGCGCGGCATTGCCGGGGCGCCTCCGGCGCCCAGCAATACCGCAGTGCAGCTCATAGAGGCTGCATTGGGAGGGAGAGGTGTTCGCTAATTGATTGATTAATTGTATAATTAAAATCAATAAAAGATTATCACAAAATATTTTCTTAATCAATTGGCTAATAGCACAACTAAACCACTCGTGCTTCATCCGAAGATGTATCTTTTAGAAATTTAATTGAATAAGTCATAAATAAAAAATTAAATAATTAATTGATTCACCAATAAATAATTAATCGATTAAATGATTAATCAATAAATCAAAAATATCCTTGATAGCCACATCACTTGGTCACTGTCATGTCCAAATATTAGCTTCCCAGCTCAAAAGGTGCCTGAGATATTGGCCAAATGAGAAAGAAAATAAGTAAATGACAAGTACACATACATTCAAAGTACACCGCCCCATGCCAATTAATTAAATATGCTGCAGCGCGGCATTGCCGGGGCGCCTCCGGCGCCCGGCAATACCGCAGTGCAGCTCATAGAGGCTGCATTGGGAGGGAGAGGTGTTCGCTAATTGATTGATTAATTGTATAATTAAAATCAATAAAAGATTATCACAAAATATTTTCTTAATCAATTGGCTAATAGCACAACTAAACCACTCGTGCTTCATCCGAAGATGTATCTTTTAGAAATTTAATTGAATAAGTCATAAATAAAAAATTAAATAATTAATTGATTCACCAATAAATAATTAATCGATTAAATGATTAATCAATAAATCAAAAATATCCTTGATAGCCACATCACTTGGTCACTGTCATGTCCAAATATTAGCTTCCCAGCTCAAAAGGTGCCTGAGATATTGGCCAAATGAGAAAGAAAATAAGTAAATGACAAGTACACATACATTCAAAGTACACCGCCCCATGCCAATTAATTAAATATGCTGCAGCGCGGCATTGCCGGGGCGCCTCCGGCGCCCGGCAATACCGCAGTGCAGCTCATTGAGGCTGCATTGGGAGGGAGAGGTGTACACTAATTGATTGATTAATTGTATAATTAAAATCAATAAAAGATTATCACAAAATATTTTCATAATCAATTGGCTCATCGCATAACTAAACCACAAGTGCTTCATCCGAAGATGTATCTTTTAGAAATTTAATTAAATAAGTCATTTATAAAAAATTAAATAATTAATTGATTACTCAATAAATAATTAATCGATTAATCAATAAATAATTAATAGATGAAATGATTAATCAATAAATCAAAAATATCCTTGATAGCCACATCACTTGGTCACTCATGTCCAAATATTAGCTTCCCAGCTCAAAAGGTGCCTGAGATATTGGCCAAATGAGAAAGAAAATAAAGAAATGATTAATAATGAAAATAAATAAATAATCATAAAAAAATTAAATTATTAATCAATTTGGTCAGAGAACACATAAACTACCACTATTTCATCGGAATCTGTAACTTTATTTAAAATATTTTTTTTGGCATTAATCGAATAATTAAATAATTAATCGATTAATTGATTAATTAATGAATCAAAAATATCCTTTGCAGCCAAATCACCTGGTCATTGGCATGTCCAAATATCAGCTTCCTAACTCAAAAGGTGCCTGAGTTAATGGTCAGAAGAGAAAGGAAATTTGATTAATTAAATAAGTAATTAATTAATCGCCAATAATTAAATAACTCCTCAATTAATTGATTAATCAAAAAAAAAACAAATACAGTTTTTGAGAAAGGACTTGCTCACTATTGTGCCGAAATTTCAGCTTCCTAGCTCAAAGGATGGCTGAGATATCGTCCGGACAAACAAACAAGAAAGCAAGAAAGAAAACAAGAAACCAGAGTGAAAACTGAGTACTCTCTTTCAGCGTGCGTCACTGCCGAGCCCCCTTCGGTGCCCGTCAATGACGATTTGCAATGCCTGGAGGTGGCATAGGAAAGGAGCGGTGTACAATTATTAATGAAAATAAATAAATAATAATCATTAAAAAATTAAATTATTAATCAATTCGGTCACAGAACACAACCACCACCATTTCATCAGAATCTGTAACTGGAAAAAAATTTAAAAAAATTCAGTAATTAATCGAACAATTAAATAATTAATCGATTAATTGATGAATCAATATATCAAAAATATTCTTGGTAGCCACATCACTTGGTCACTCATGTCCAAATATTAGCTTCCGAGCTCAAAAGGTGCCTGAGCTAATGGTCAGAAGAGAAAGGAAATTTGATTAATTAAATAAGTACTTAATTAATCGCGAATAATTAAATAACTCCTCAATTAATTGATTAATCAAAACACAAAAAATACAGTTTTTGACAAAGGACTTGCTCACTATTGTGCCGAAATTGCAGCTTCCTAGCTCAAAGGATGGCTGAGATATCGCCCGGACAACCAAGAAAACAAGAAAACAAGTAAAGATACATTCAAAGTACACCGCCCCCATGCCAAATAATTAAATACCCTACAGCGCGGCATTGCCGGGGCGCCTCCGGCGCCTGGCAATACCACAGTGGAGCTCATAGAGGCGGCATTGGGAGGGAGACGTGTACAGTGTAGCCACATCACTTGGTCACTGTCATGTCCAAATATTAGCTTCCCACGTCAAAAGGTTCCTGAGATATTGGCCAAATGAGAAAGAAAATAAATAAATGATTAATAATGAAAATAAATAAATAATAATCATTTAAAAATTAAATTATTAATCAATTAGGTCACAGAACACATAAACCACCACCATTTCATCAGAATCTGTAATTGAAAAAAAAAATTATTTTTTTAGTAATTAATCGAATAATTAAATAATTAATCGATTAATTGATTAATTGATTAATCAATAAATCAAAAATATCCTTGATAGCCACATCACTTGGTCACTCATGTCCAAATATTAGCTTCCGAGCTCAAAAGGTGCCTGAGATATTGGCCAAATGAGAAAGAAAATAAATAAACAAGTACACATACATTCAAAGTACACCGCCCCCATGCCAAATAATTAAATGTCCTACAGCGCGGCATTGCTTCATGGCATTGCTTCGTGCCTTCGTGTACAGTACAACAAACAAACAGTGAAAACTGAGTGCTCGCTTTCAGCATACGTCACTGCCGAGCCCCCTTCGGTGCCCGGCAATGACGATTTGCAATGCCTGGAGATGGCATAGGAAAGGTGTGGTGTCCAACAAGAAAGCAAGAAAACAAACAACCAGAGTGAAAACTGAGTACTCCCTTTCAGCGTGCGTCACTGCCGATCCCCCTTCGGTGCCCAGCAATGACGATTTGCAATGCCTGGAGATGGCATAGGAAAGGTGCGGTGTACAACAAACAAACAACCAGAGTGAAAACTGAGTACTCCCTTTCAGTGTGCGTCACTGTTGAGACCCCTTCGGTGCCCAGCAATGACGATTCTCAATGCCTGGAGATGGCATAGGAAAGGTGCGGTGTACAACAAACAACCAGAATGAAAATTGAGTACTCCTTTTCAGCGTGCGTCACTGCCGAGCCCCCTTCGGTGCCCGGCAATGACGATTTGCAATGCCTGGAGATGGCATAGGAAAGGAGCGGTGTACAAAAACTAAACAAATAAAAAGATCCCAACCAAAAGCTAATGGTGTTCTTATGATGGGGGTTCATCAGCACGATATTTAGAGCATGCCGCCTCAACCTTACCTTTCATGACGTAATCACGACCAGGTCCGATGGTGGAACTGCACGCAGGGCCGTAGCCAAAGTATGTCAGTCCATAGGGATCGTAGGTCGGATACAAATAACTCGATGCGAGTGAATCCGTGCCTTGTGCAATACCCTTGGTGGCACGTTGGTAGCGCTGATACTGCTCCCGATCCACGGGCTTGGCAAGCATTACCTCAACACAAGCTCCATCGATATCTGTTCCATGTAATGCAGTCATGGCACGTAAAGCGTCATCCCGACAAGAAAAATGTACAAACGCATAATCACGGATCTTCTTGACACGCTCAACCGTCCCACCAGGAGCAGCGGCTTCAAAGGCGTAGCGCAACGCATCCTCTGTGGTGGTGAGCATCAAATTGCGCACGTAAAGCACTTTCACGGTTTTCATCACTTCCTCGTCGACGGCAGGTTCAGGCTCTGCCCAGTCTACGGCCAATGGTTGCCCCCAAAGCTGAGGACCGGATCGACCACCTGCCAGGAGTTTCCGGCGAGCAGCTGCTGCGGCACGATGCGATTCATACTCGACGAATGCAAAGCCACGGTTGCGCGATTTGTCGGCAGCACTGGCATACACAATGACATCTGTGACTCCATCGGTGGCACATTTCATCTCTCTGAGGATCTCATCCTTGCGTGCCGTTTTTGGTATGCCACCGACAAAAAGACGACAGTTGTCAACGCTCGAGCACACACCCAACAGGCGCCCAGGTCTAATCTCATGATTATCGAGGAGACGGACGGCTGCCCTCGCCTCTATTCGCCCGATGTATGTTGCAAAGGCGTAGCCACGTGTCCGCCCTTCACCATCTACCATCAGCCGAAGTTCGTAAAGGCAACCAGCTGTTTCAAGTGCTGGCACAAGCTCATCCTCATAGCAATCACGCGGAATTTTTCCCACAAATACTTGGCACCCACGAGGTGGAGGTGCTCCATCCCAGCCAGGTGGAGGGCCACCGTAGCGTCGCTGCCCATTCTCTTGTTGCAGCTGGTAACCTGTACGTTTCAGGAGACTTTCTAGTGCTGAGGATAAGCGGGATCTGCATGGCTCCCCACTTCCTGATACAGCAGCTGTGTCATGCTCTGCCATTCCAGTAGAAGCCTCTTGCGGAGAAATAGTCGTGTCTCCAGCAGTCATGCTAAGGCAAGATAAAAAAGAGCAAAATAAGGCAAAAGAGTGTGAACATCAACGGAGATAAACATGTCAAAAAATATATTTTTGCAAATTATGCTCTGCTAGAGAAGTGTCATAAAACCCACCAATTATTTCACAATACAACACACGTACAGTACGTCGGTCTAGTTCCTTTTTACACACACGCCATGGTTATCCGTCCTGAGGTGGGTGAAAGTTTTCATACATTTCTCAAGACAATTATCATTTTGATTTTACATCCATATGAAGTATTTCGTATCAGCCCTTTCTCATCGGAAAATGTGTCTGTATTAGTTATCACGCGAGAACGGCGTCTATATTAATTTACCCAAAAGAGTGTTTGTAACATTGTATTTTGTTATATTAATACAATAAAATCTTTAGGATATCAAATATCAAATATCAAAAAGGATATCAAATCCTTCCTCTCTCTCCAATGGCTTGATCTCTAATCATCAATTTGGTTTCAGACCAGCTCACTCTACTCTGGACATGCTGCTTCTGCTGTCTCAACAATGAATGGAGGTCCTCAACGCCAAACAGGGAATTAGAGCTGTCTCCCTTAACATATCACGTGCCTTCGATACGGTCTGGCACCCAGCTCTGCTCACCAAACTATCCTCCAATGGTATCCATGGAAATCTCCATGCAATCATGCATGGCTTGCGGACTTCCTCTCTCGTCGTAGTCAATGTGTGGCTCTGAATGGATTTCTCTCATCTCTCCTTCCTGTTTGGCTGGAGTTCCCCAAGGCAGTGTTCTGGGCCCTGTGCTTTATCTGGTCTTCATCAATTATCTCTCCGACTCTCTGTAAAATCCTCTCTGTCTCTTTGCTGATGACGCCACTCTCTGCCGCTCCATTCTTCATCCCTCAGATCGGCAGTCTTCAGCCTCCTCACTCTCTGCAGACCTGCACAAAATCAGACTGGTCAAACAAGTGGAACATGTCTTTCAATTCTGACAAATCTCACACTCTTACTATGTCTCTCCGAAAACACCGATTGGACAAACCTCCGATCCACTTTCTGAATAATCCTCTCCAAGAAGTTCTGTCACTCAAGCTTTTGGGTCTCACTATCTGCCATAATCTTTCCTGGGAAAACCACATTTCCAAGCTGGCCTCCAAAGCCAGTCGCCGACTGGGAATCCTCCGTCGTGCAAAGTCCTTCCTTGGCACACCTGAGCTCCTCACCACATACAAGGCTTTCATCCGCAGCTCAATGGAATACTGCTCTCCCCTCTGGGCTGATGCTCCTGCCTCACACCTCGCTCGGCTTCACGCTGTTGAAACCAAAGCTTTCAGAATAATTGGAATCAACCGTGATGAAGCTGATTCTGATGGCTTTTCACTCACTCGCCGCAGGCAGGTAGGTGGTCTTTCTGTCTTCTACCGACTCCTCTCTGGCCTTGCCCCCCCCCCCAGCTCTCTCTGGGCTCTGCCCCCCAAATATTCCTACAGGTCGCACAAGATCTGCCTGCAACCCTCTTGTGGTTAAACTGCCAAAATCAAGACTCTTTGCTCACCTTCACTCCTTCATTCCTCTTTTCTCCCGCCTCTGGAACAAACTCCCTCACTCTCTTCCATCCCACTCCTCCCTCCAGGTCTTTAAAATAGCTGTTCACCACCACCTCTTATTCGCCACCATCCCATCCAAAATCCAAAACATACCCAAAACATAATCCAAACATACCCATCCAAAACCTTGATCTTTTCTACCTCCATTAATTCACCTTAGATCCACTTTTTTGAAATACCGACTTCTTTCCTGGAAGTCCAAGCATTGTCCATGTGTTTTATACCTCTACCACCCCCCTCCCTTCCCAAGCCTCCTCCCCCCAACCCTTCTCCCTCCCAGAGATCTCCCGATGTCCCTGTTCTCTGCTGTTGTACTTGTGTGCTTCCCTCTCCCTCACCATCTTGTCTCCCGCTCCCTTTATTGTATGTTTTGTGTGTCCGTTTGTTTTTTTGTTTTTTTTTGTAATTGATGTTAGCTCTTACACGAGCCTCGATCTTGTATCCCCCAAAAAAATAATACTGATTTGTGATTGGAATTATGCTGTTTGGATTGAAAATAGAGAGACTGAGTTCAAAGGAGAATGAAGGAATGATGCGAGGGTTTCTAACTGTGATATTTGTGGATTCACCATTTGCAATTTCACCATTGACCGCGTGTAGAAACATTCACCTGCAGTAAGTTTTTTGCCCAAGTCCTTCACAAACCGGCTGTCCATGCCTGATGTTCGATTTAAGGTAGCACAGGAATGTGGAATTTCTTGGTTCATGCTTTGCCATTCAGCGTTTTTTGCCCAAATCATTCACAAAGGTAAACAAAATATAGACGCCGTTCTCACTTGTTAACCAATACAGATTAATCTGCCAGGGAGAAAAGGCGGATACAAAACACTTTGTATGAATCAATAGTCAAAATAACAATTGTATTGAGGAATTCATGAAACTTCCCACCTCTCTGAGGATACCTGCTGGGTTCCCAAAACGCTCCACAGATGATTTTGCGAGGCTAGGCCCTAAAGTAAGGGCGTATGGACAGATGGGCACTCCTGTTTTGCAATATATGAGCAAGGCACCTGTGCAAAGCAAACAAACAATGCGGAAACAGCGAATGTTAAACAAACGATGACCCAATAAATACCACATTCCTGTGCCACCTTCAGTTGAATGGCAGAGGCAGACATGGACAGTCGGTTCGTGAATTACTTGGACAACAAACGGCGAATGAGAAACAATGAACCAATAAATTCCACATTCCTGTGCCATCTTCATTTGAATGGCAGACATGGGCAGCCGGTTCGTGAATGACTTGGACAAAAAAACGGCGAATGGGAAACAATGAACCAATACATTCCACATTCCTGTGCCACCTTCAGTCGAACATCAGACACAGACAGCCGGTTAGTGAATGAGCAACAAAAACGTGCCAAAATTAACTCGAGGGAGTTTCTTTTATTGCTCAACTGTAACAATATATATATATATATATATATATATATATATATATATATATATATATATATATATATATATATATATATATATATATATATATATATTGTTGTGGATATGAGCATTGTGTTTTTTTATTGTGTAGTACATTGTAAAATATCACCCTCCTTCCTCCAGTTGTGTATAAAGGTCAAAAGGGCATCCCTTAATTAGGTCATATACAATCACGTTAGCCAATCATAGATTTCCTCCTTGTTGACAGTTATTTCCTTATTCTGTGTATTAGGTTAAGGCTTTGTCTTCCATTAATGAATACTCCATTGCACCGAATTCAAATAGATAGATCCCCTTTCATTCCCATTCCCATAGCCTCTACTGCCAACTGCATTTGCCGCCATTACGGCGTGGTCAGCTCGGGGAAGAAGGGCGTGCCCGCCCATCGTCATCAAGGGTGGAGCCAGAGAGCCCGTGCCCACCAATCAGGGCCAAGGCGAGCTCACCGATGGGCGTGTCCTGGAGGCTGGCGGCTTGATCGCCCGAGGCGTTATATAAGTGCGCGCGGAAGCCTTTCAATAAGTTCCAAGAAAGTTGCGCCAGAGACGGCAGATAAGTTCTGAGTTCTAGGAGTTGCGCCAGAGACGGCAGATGAGTGGAGACGAGCCCTCGGAGAGAGAAGGGAGACGCGTCCGGAGGTGAGCCAGAGAAGCAGTTTTGGCTCCACCAGCAGTTTTGGCTCCACCAGCAGTTTTGGCTCCACCAGCAGTTTTGGCTCCACCAGCAGTTTTGGCTCCACCAGCAGTTTTGGCTCCACCAGCAGCGTGGGCTCCACCAGGCAGCTTCGACCCGTTACCCCGCGGGAGCCAGATTGCGGTGGCATCGGTGGCCGTCGAGGTCCAGCCCGACGTCCCGTGCGGGATCAAGCCCGAACCATCTGCCCCAGCTGAACCTTCCCATTCCTCCTTCCAGTCATTCCTGCCTTCATTCCCCATTCGTGTGAGTCCGTCTTTGTTTGTTCTGTCCTGGGTTAAGTAAGACTGAATAGGTAAGCTAAGTTTCACTGTGTCCTTCTGGTCCGTCCCTCTTTCTGCATTATTTTATTATCCTTCCTTCTTCCTTGCTTTCTTTCATTGTGTAAATAGTAATAATAAATCATAGTAGTATTTCCAACCTTTTGCCTTCGTCTTCCTCTTCTTCACATCCGTGTCGTCTTTGTCTTTTCCCTCATTGAATACCGGTGGCACGATTTGGCCAACATTTAAGGAATCGGGTCGAGTCATTGTTACCGGTTCGGGCCGCGGCTGCCATCCGCTCGGCAATCCAGTAACATCTTATCCGCGGTCACGAACGAAGCTGCTCACCGGCCTTTTCGGAGGTCGCGGTGCAGCTTCAGGGACCACGTCGGTCAGCAATAATCGAGGGGACTAATCCCCCCTCAAAGGGGAACCAATTCAAAGGGGAAAAAACCCAACTCCGAGGCCGACGTTGGGTTCCGTAACAATATATATATATATATATATATATATATATATATATATATATATATATATATATATATATATATATATATATACACACACACGCACGTGTGTATGCATGTGTGTGTACACATTATGTGTACACATTATATATATATATATATATATATATATATATATATATATCTATAATTCCAGTAATCTCTGTGTGTTTGTATGTGTGTATGTGTGTGTGTATGTTTGTCTGTGACCGCTGTTTCTCGACAACTACCGGTCCGATATACTTGAAACTTGCCAGGTATATTGCTGGGGACCCGAGGATGTGCCTTTTCAAGGTTTGAAATTAATCGGACAAGTACTTACCGAGCTATGGCGATTTAGCCGTTCGCCGTTCGCTTTGGCGTTGCGAATGGACCAAACCATTGCATGTAAATAGAGGGGGGGGGTTCTGTGGTCGTTGCGAATGGACCAAACCATTCATGTAAATAGAGGGGGGGGGGTTCTGTGGTCGTTACTGCCACGTGGTTTCAAAGTTTTTTTTTGTTGTTGTTGTTTGCACGCATGTTTTTTTGCACCCACGTACGGGCACGCCCTAGGATGTTTACACACACACACCCCTACACAAATTTTTTTTTTTTTTTTTTTTTGGCAAGGAACGGGCACCCACGTACGGGCACGTCCTAGCTTATATATATAGTACGGGCATGCCCTCGTATCTATAAAACACAGTTTGTGTGTGTGTGTGTAATGTTACCGATAGACTCCTAAATGGAGAGGCTC